>NC_041390.1:428106800-428169799 GCF_002162155.2 Triticum dicoccoides
CAGTTGCGGGCTAGGCCTCGCGAGGAGCCTGAACGAGTGGAGGCCCGCTACTTGAAGAGGAACCCAAGACCGAAGCCATCCAGCTGCCGTCCATGACCAGGGGAGGAACCCTTGGCACGCTTGTTATACTCCAAGCAAGGCCACAAAGGAGAGACGGCGAAGGCGCAAGCTCAATATGCCTTGTCGACGGGCTGGCTTCCCCAGTCGACTCCACGCCGTGAGCAGTGCGCGGGCTTGCAGCGCTCGAGTCCAGCGGGAGAAACAAGGCGAAAGGAGCCTGCTTCTCAGGAGATTCCGCGGCCTTGGCGGAAGGGATCCTGAAGAGACATCGTCAGGAAGGGAAGCAGCACACGGAGAATCACCAAGATAAGGTATTACTCGTCAACGGCGATGTACTTTCTCCATTTTAACGGCCTGAAGGTGCCGCTGCTTGGGGACCCCCTCCTCTTGTAGAGCTCTTCGAAGTCCACACAAAGCCGGCCGAAGTGCTGGACATGGCGGCCGACACGAGGCGCAGCTGGAGAAGCGCTTGAAGGGGCCGCCCCAGGAGCGCCAAGCTGAGGGGAGCTATCAGGCCCAGTCTCGCGGCGACCTGCCGAGGCCTCAGGAGCCCCGGCCTCGGGAGACGCGGGCTGCATCACCCCCTCAACTGGTCCTTGCTGTTGAGCAAGGCCCACATCGGTCGAGAGTGGCGCTGAAGCGGAGCGATTCGGCATCGGATGAACTCCTTCACCACCATAAGCGCAGTCACATCAAGGTCCTTGAGCCACTTCAGCCTGAGCCAGACAGAGGCAAGGCACAAATCGGCGAGCCTTTGGTAGCACCAACTGGAGTTGGGAACAGCGGGCACTGACGGAGAAAAGAGCAGGGGGCTGAGCACTCCGACATCAACATATACCCACCATGCCCGAAACCCGCTCGTGGATGGTGGGTGCTCTAAGTCAATCCCCGCGCCGACCGTCGCCGCCACGGCCTGAAAGCTCAAGCATCCTGAGCTCTGTCAGGGATCAATCAGATGCAGCAAGAAGAAGTGGCGGAGAAGGGCCACTGAAGGGGCATGCCTACCATGGCCTCACAAACAAAGGCGAAGACGCCAAGAAGGGTCAGGATTGGGGATCAAGGTGCAGCATGTGGATCTGATAATGCGCAAGCACAACGTTGAACAAGGCGGAGAAAGGAGGAACCAAGCCAGTCCAAAGGGCGTCAATGAAGAATGGGACCTCGGTGGCTGTCCGGTCGACGCGAGCATGAGATGCAGGCCAGGCCACCGTCCTTCCCCACTCATTGATGCTTGAGGTGAGCATGGGATGCACCTTGTCCATGGCTTCCTGGTTGAGCACCAGCGACCTGCCAACGGTAGGCTCAACGGCCGGGCGCAGCTCGGTAGAGGGCAGGGGACTCTTCCCTTTCTCCGACTGGTCTGGTGCCATGGTGATGGGGGGATTGAGCTCAGATCGGATCGGGGGGAGAGGCTGAGTTATGAGGAAGCGGAAGAATTGGAGAGTGAGCGGCAAGAACGGGAGGGAAACCGTGTAGACCGTGGTGGCCGCCTAGCCAGGTGGGTATCAAGGCAATGTGGGGAAGCGGAGACGCCCACATCCAATCAACCGTCACGCGTCGACCAAGGCCACAGGCTATTGGGGCCCGTGGTGCTCCGCACTTAACCTTTGGCTTCGCCTCAAAGCCAAGCCCGAGCGTGCCTTGGGCCCGGGGGCTACTGTCGGCGTTCTGGGAACGGGGGTACCCAGACTTGCCTGCCTGCGGCCCACGGCGTGGCTCTGCAAGCGGGCCCGTACGGCCCATCTTCACCAACAAGCACTCAAGACCCTCGCGAGGGGCCAAACCTCGTGAGGCGGATGACACAAGACCTCCTCGGGAGCGGCCTCACTAGGCTGGCTCGCGAGGGGCGGAGAGTTCAAGGCAAGGTAAACCTCGCGAGGTTCCAGTGACGTGAGCCATGATGACCAAGGCCAGGCGGGCGCCAGCGCGCATAGTGTCCTTATTTCCTCTTTGGTGCTAAGGAAGCAAGCGCGGGCGCAGAGTACCGAGGCGTCAAGCAAAGGTTTCCATATCAGTGCAACGAGAGCAAGACCAACAGGACGGCAAGACGGAGGTCACCATGGAGCCCAAGGCGGCGTCACCACCAGAGCCTTTTGCAGGCGAAGACTACTTTTGTCAGGATAAGTTGTACTAGTTGTCCCCTTTCAAATTGGCCGTTGTTGGCTCCCTTCCCGCTTAATATTTGGGGAGAGGACCAGGGCCTCTATAAATAGGATTAGCCACCACAGTAGGAGAGGACGGGTCTGGAACTCATTCAGCTCATCCTCACACCCACCAAGCACAAGAACACCTCACCTTAGGAGGTTATTCTTCCCCTTGTACTATTCATCCTCAGCCCAAGAGGCAACCCACCACACCACACTGGAGTAGGGTATTACACCACAACGGTGGCCCGAACCAGTATAAATCTTGTGTCCTTTGTGTTGCGAGTTCGTCGAGTTAGCCCATGAGATCTTAGTGAAGCTAGGACGTGGATCGGTAGGGGGAGATCTTCGCACGCACCCCAGTGTTCGAACCTTGAGGGTTTTGCCGGGACCCGAGATTCGACACCCGCGGCCTCCAGCGTTGTGGGGGGGTGCGGAGCCACATGAGGACAGGGAGTGGTCGGAGCGGGTGGTACCGTCACCACTTCCCCCATGGCCGACGCAGGTACAGGAGGCGCCGGAGGAGAGCAGCATCAACAACACCCTGACGGCCACGCTCCCCAAGGTACAGGTGAAGGGGTTACTCCATCTGCACCCCTTTCCCCCGCCGATGGGCACAGCCGTAGCAACGGTGCCCGGACCGGGGCGAATCGCCGCCCTCTGGCCCCTCCCACCACGGGTGCGGCCACCGTGCGTGCACCCCCTCTGGGACGGGTCAAACAAGCCGTTGCGCCTGACGGAGCCGCTGGTCCTAGAGCGCCTTCGTCGCGCCACGTCCAAGTGGTCGTCCTGCAACAGCGGCGGGGGCGCAGTGTTGCTGCCGCTTGCACCGTCAGGAGCCGAGCGACGGTACGGTCGACTTCACCATCATCCATGCCAAGTACAACTTCAGAGGCCATGGTGCGGGTTCAACTGCTGTTGAAGATTCCGCCAGCGGCCGAGCAGATGGACAAATGGCATGCCACCATCCAAAGCCTACTCGCTTTTGCCGAAGCTGGGGGCTCATGGAGAGCTGGCCCGCCGCGACCTCCCCAAGCGACAGCAACAACTCATGCTACTGACTGTATGGAAGAAGCCATCCCCACGGTGCAGTCCCCGCCACGGCAGCCAGCGCGAGTGCAGCAGGATCAAGACCCCGACAACATCTCGATGAACTCTTCTGACCCTCGAGCACGTCTAGGCCAACGACGAGCCCCAGAGGATAGGCGTAGAGGAGACACGCACGTCGTCATCGAGCGACGCCGTGACGGCCTCCGGCGGAACGACGGGTACGGCGGCCCTGACGTAGACGAGCCCGCGTTCGATATTGGCGGGTGCCTACCTTTCGAGGTTGGCTGCCCTGCCTTTACTTGTGAGCTGCGGCAAGTCCGTTGGATGTCCGTTCGCACATTCAAGCCAGAAAAACCCGAGAAGTACGGCGGGAGGTTGAATCCGACAGAGTTCCTGAGCATCTACACCATCGCTGTTCAAGCTGCCAGGGGAAGAGATGAGAAGGTGTTTGCCAATTACTTCCCTTTGGCCCTCAAGTCCAATGTGAGGTCTTGGTTGGTGCACCTACCAGAGGACTCCATTTCGTCATGGGCTGACATGTGCCATGAGTTCATTGGCACCTTCACCGGCGGCCATCAAGAACCCGGCAGGCCCAGCGCCTTGCAGCTTCTATAACAGAAGGAAGGAGAAACCCTCTGTAAGTATTTACAGAGATTTGGCAAAGTTCATAGAAATATTCCAAATATCCATCCTGCAGCTGTAATAGCTGCCTTTAAGTCCAATGTGCGCAACCGTCATATTCGTTCCAAGATGAACTTATGGTTGCCCAAGATTGTGAATGAGCTTTACACTCTGGTAGATAAGTGTGCTCGGGAGGAGGAGGGAAGGAAGTTGCCTGGAGAGGAAGATTGCACCAATGTTGATTCAGAGGATGAGGAAGAATCGACTAGTCAGAACAAGAACAAGAAGGAAAGTAAGAAGTGGAGAGATAAGGCAGTGATGACTGTTGAAGGATCAGGTACGCCTAGTACCGGCAAGAAGGCCAAAGTTGAGGCCCCCGGCAAGGAAGCTGCCATGTGCACTGACTGCCAAGAAGCCGCTGCTGCCGGAAAAGCTGGGAAAGGTGATGGGTCGTACTGCAAGATTCATTGGACAAGGGCCACGACCTTCAAGAGTGTTATCAAGTTGAGCAGCTTGTCAAGAATCAGAGACCAAAGTATGAGAAGCGTGATAAGGAAAAAGGTCAGAATGTTGTTGGCGGTAAGGGTCAGGGCGGTGAAGCAAATCGCCCCAGCAAACCCTTTCGGAACCAAGGTAAGCTCGCCAAAGGTCGAGAGAAGGAAACCTGTGATGATGAGAGTGATGGAGGGGATGAAGAGGAAACCAGTGCGCAGGAGTTTCACAAGGCCACAGACGCCCTGTGCATTGACGGAGGTGCGTCGCTGCAAACTTCTCACTGCCAGCTCAAACGGTGGGCACGAGAAGTCAATGTCATGGAACCAGCGCCAGATGCTCGGAAGCCGCTCAAATGGTCTCGCATGCCCATCATCTTTTACAAGGAGGACTGAGGGAGTCCTGGATTAGGGGGCCTCCGGACAGCCGGACTATATCCTTTGGCCGGACAGTTGGACTATGAAGATACAAGATTGAAGACTTCGTCTCATGTCCGGATGGGACTCTACTTGGCGTGGAAGGCAAGCTAGGCAATACGGATATGTGTATCTCCTCCTTTGTAACCGACCTTGTGTAACCCTAGCCCCCTCTGGTGTCTATATAAACCAGAGGGTTTTAGTCCGTAGGACAAGAGAAAATCATACCATAGGCTAGCTTCTAGGGTTTAGCCTCTCTGATCTCGTGGTAGATCTACTCTTGTACTACACATATCATCAATATTAATCAAGCAGGACGTAGGGTTTTACCTCCATCAAGAGGGCCCGAACCTGGGTAAAACATCGTGTCCCCTGCCTCCTGTTACCATCCGCCTTAGACGCACAGTTCGGGACCCCCTACCCGAGATCCGCCGGTTTTGACACCGACATTGGTGCTTTCATTGAGAGTTCCACTGTGCCGTCGCAAGAAGGAAGGATGCCTCGTCTCGTCTTTAAAGACGGTACTACTGTTGGGGGAGCTTTGGCTGTCGGCCAAACTCTCCGGCTAGGCGGATTTATCATGACCGCCTATTCGACCGCCGCGCCAATGATGACTTCTCGGGTCATTGAAAACAACCTCCACGTCAAATCGGCACTCGCCGAATAGATGGATCCAATGGAGCTCGCCTCCTTAAACGAGCTCTTGGATAGCATCGCCGCCCTGGGAGTCGCTACGGACTATGATCGGATTGGGCTTAAACCCGATCAAAGGGAGATTCACTCTCCACCGGTCACCCATCATATTGCAGCGGTGGAGGAACAATGCGGCAACCTTTCCTCTATCTTGAGAACCAACTATGTCCGTATTCCCAAGCTCTCCGAGCTGGACGCCCGTTCGCGGGAGGACAACATCCAATCCCTGAACTTGGCGTCCATAGTACTAAAGTACTGTGCGATGGAAAGCGCCTGGAAGACCGAAACGAAATTTTGGGATAATCCGGCGCTAAACATACACCCAGTCCGAAGTAAAAGGGTGCACTATCATATGACACCCGAGCTAGTTTTAAAGAAACAAAAACCCTCTACAGGGCATGGAATCGTACTGGAGGGATGGCTCAACGGACCTTGTAAAATTCATAGTACAGCGGATACAATACCAACTCACAGCCTTAGAGCATGTTGGATACTCCGGCAGGTGGCCAAAAGTGGTGAGGATCTTCTTATGCCAAATACCACAGAGCACCATCCCGTGAATAACAATACGGTGTTAACAATCTTTGAGACCTTCGCATCAAATAATAGGCGCAAGCACACACTCCACAGCATGGCCCAAGTGGCCCCGTTCAGCAGTGGTTATCACGCTCTTTTGGGACGGGAGGCGTTCACAATCTTCCAAGTCGTACCCCATTACGGGTACATGAAGCTCAAAATGCCCGGGCCCAATAGAATCATCACTCTCGCCCGTGATCCGGACACAGCACTCCGTGCCGAAAACAAAATAGGGGCACTGGCCCTCGAGGCATTATCCGAAGCCCTCTCGGCCGAGGAATTAACCATGCTACGCTCCATAGTGGATAGGGACGACGTGATACTCGACAAGAGATCCAAGTCCACCTCTTTTAAACCAGCGGATGAAATAGTCAAATTCCAAGTCCACCCAACGGACCCTACAAAAACAGCCTCCATTGGGGCACAGTTAAACCCCGCTGTGGACGCCGCACTACGAGAGTTCCTGCGCATGAACTAGGACATATTCGCCTGGCATCCCTCAGACATGCCAGGAGTCCCACGCAGGCTGGCCGAGCATAGCCTCAATATCCTAAAGGGATTCAAGCCGGTCAAGCAAGCTCTTCGGCGTTTCTCCGAACCTAAGAGACAGGCCATGGGAGAGAACTAGCCAAGTTATTAGAGGCCGGATTCATTAGAGAAATAAAACACCCAGACTGGCTAGCAAACATGGTGATGGTACCAAAGAAGGACAAATCCTGGCGCCTTTGTGTCGATTTCAAAGACCTCAATAAAGCTTGCCCAAAGGATCCCTTCCCCCTCCCACGCAGGACACGAGTCATTGTGCTTCCTCGACGCATACTCCGGTTACCACCAAATCAAGATGGCGGAGTACGACCAAGCCGCAACGGCATTCACCACACCATACGGCCCCTTCTGTTTTAACACAATGCCATTTGGGCTCAAAAACACCGGCGCAACATATCAGCGCATGATTCAGACATGTCTAGAGAAACAAATTGGCAAAAAAGTAGAGGCATACGTAGATGATGTGGTCGTCAAAACCAAACACGTCGACTCTTTGATAGACGACTTGAGGCTCACATTCGACAACCTCCGAACATACGACATCAAGCTCAATCCGGAAAAATGCGTTTTTGGCATACCAGCCGGAAAGCTCCTAGGTTTCATTGTCTCCAATAGAGGTGTTGAAGCTAATCCAGCCAAAATCCTAGCTTTGTCACAGTTGGCTACCCCAACAGACCTCAAACAAATCTAGAAATTAACTGGATGTGTGGCGGCTCTAAGCCGCTTTATCTCCCGCTTAGGAGAAAAGGCTTTACCCGTTTATCGCCTCCTTCGGCGCACCGAACACTTCAAGTGGACGGACGCGGCCACACCCGGACTGGAAGAAATAAAGGCCATTTTGGCAACCAACCCAATCCTGGCCGCGCCAAACATCGGCGAACCAATGCTGTTGTACATTGCGGTAACTCATCAAGTTGTCAGCGCAGTGCTCGTTGTTGAACGAGAAGCAGACGGACACAAATTCCCTCTTCAAAAGCCGGTATACTATGTATCCACTGTCCTCACTCCATGAAAATTATGGTACCCACATTATTAAAAGATAGCCTATGCGGTATTCATGGCATCCCGGAAGCTACGACACTACTTTCAAGAGTGTTCGATTACAGTAGCCTCGGAAGTGCCACTTAATGATATCATAAACAACCGCGATGCTATGGGCCGGATTGCCAAATGGGCCATTGAGCTCCTCCCGTTCGACATAACATACAAACCTTGATGAGCCATTAAGTCGCAAGTATTGGCCGACTTCGTCGCCGAATGGACGGAGGCCGAACTCCCTAAAGAGTACGGCGCATACTCCAATTGGATCATGCACTTTGATGGTTCCAAAATGCTGGCTGGTCTAGGGGCTGGCGTCGTCCTGACGTCCCCAACCGGAGATACTATTCAGTACATATTGCAAATATTGTATACAGACTCCAACAATGCAGCCAAATACGAAGCTCTGTTGCATGGTCTTCGGATGGCAGTCTCCATGGGCGTTCAACGCCTGGAGGTGCGTGGGGATTCAAACCTTGCAATATCCCAAATAAATGGAGACTTTGATGCCAAGGATCGGAAAATGGCGGCCTATCGAAACGCCATCCTAAAAATGTCATCTCGGTTCGAGGGGCTCGAATTTCACCGTGTGGCTCGGGAAAACAATCAGGCGGCGGATATCCTCGCCCGCATCGGCACAAAACATGATGCGGTCCCCCCAACATATTTTTGGAAAGGCTGTTCAAACCATCCGTAGTATGGGAAGGGGACACTGGTAACAACAGTCTGGACCTGGCCAAAATACCCGATACCGAACTCTCTGACACAATCGGAGGCTCCGCCACCGAAATAACACCTTCAGCCCATGAAATAATGGCCATTATTGCCCCGTGGACAGAACCATTCCTGGCCTACCTAACTACACAGGAACTTTCGGAGGACCAAAATGAGGCACGCTGCAGAGTGCGGCGATCCAAGGCCTACAAGGTCCATGAGGGATAATTGTACAAAAACAGCACTACCGGAGTCCTTCAAAGGTGCATCTCCGAAGAGGAAGGGCGGACTCTTCTGGCAGAAATTCACGCCGGACTCGGTGGTCATCACGCCGCAGCTCAGGCTCTGGTAAGCAAGGCCTTTCGTACATGATTCTATTGGCCAACGGCCCGGGCAGATGCACAGGACTTGGTCCAATGTTGCGCCGGTTGCCAGCTCTTCGCAAATCAAAGCCACATGCCACCCACCGCCCTCCGAACAATCCCCATTACATGGCCCTTTGTGGTCTGGGGGCTCGACATGGTTGGACCCCTTAAAGGGGGAACCCACAAGAAAAAAATACTTATTGGTCATGGTGGATAAATTCACCAAATGGATAGAGCCAAGCCTGCTAAAACAGCCGAATCCGGACCGGTGATAGACTTCATATCCGGGGTTGTACACCGTTATGGCGTCCCCCACAGCATCATTGCTGATAATGGCACGAACTTCACGGCCGACGAGGTAAAACTCTGGTGCAGCAAAATGGGCATCAAGCTCGATTATGCCTCAGTCTATCACCCACAAACCAACAGTCAAGTCGAGCGAGCAAACGGTCTTATAATGAGCGGCATTAAACCCAGATTAGTGCGTTCCTTAACGGAGTCTAACACGCACTGGGTAGAGGAGCTCGACTCCGTACTCTGGGGGCTGTGGACCACGCCGAATCGTAGTACCGAATATACACCCTTCTTTATGGTGTACGGCGCAGAGGCAGTCTTGCCCTGTGACATAATTCATGACTCACCTAGAGTGCGCATGTACGAAGAAAGAGAATCCGAGCTCGACCAGCAGGACAGTCTGGACACCCCGGAGGAGGAGTGCGACGTAGCCAAAGCACGTTCCGCATTTTATCAGCAACAGGCTCGCGGATACCAAAGCAGAGAAGTACGGGCCAAAACTTATAACATTGGCGAACTAGTTCTACGCCTGCCGGATAAGAAAAAGAACAGGCTCGAGCCTAAATGGGAAGGTCCCTTCATTATTGACCAAGTTCTGACCGGCGGAGCGTACCGACTGCGGGATGCATCGACTAGTCGACTCGAGCCGAACCCATGGAACACGGCCAGGCTCCGAAGATTCTACGCCTAGCACCGGACTCTATGTTAGTCCCCTCCCTTTGTCCATTTTTCGCATATACATTATTTGTCTTGTTTTCCTTTCTTTCTTTCTTTTATTATTTCTCTAGGCCTTCAAGGGTAACCTTGTGCCTCGCTTGCACATTATAGATGCACTAGCCGCACTCTTCATACCTGGGGGCTTCTTTCACAGAAGCTTAAATTATTTATCCGGGCCTCATGCCCAACACATGTGTTATACTTCCGCATGTACCTTTTTTCACCATTATATGCATCGATATGACTTAAGTTTTGGCCAAGCTGGGTTGCCTGGCTCTTGTATTTATGCCCTACGTTCCCGTTAATTCGGCTAGGGCATAAGGGGAGCACCTCTGCGATTGTTACTGCCGGGTCAGCCGGATGTGTACCTCAGACTGGGTGAAGCCGAAAGATAGCGTTCTTAAGGCAATATTTGGTCGGTGAACAAAAGATGATTTTTATTTTATTGTCCATATCTTCCCCCAGATGTTTTTCCTGCGTTTCGTATCACAGTCCGGACATGCACTTTAGGGCATGCCTACCCAGGGAAAGGAACCCTTAACGGAACTATTCTCCCTGGAAGATGTTTCTTACTACCCATGTAATATAACATAACTAGTTGGGCACTTGTCTGATAAAGCACTAATGACCCCTACGCCTGGTCTCCACGCATACCCCGGTTCTTATATAACTGAGCTGGTATTCGGATACAATCCGGACTATCGGGCCCGGAGGTTGAAGCGAAAAGGTCCGCAACGACAAATGATCTACAATCCGGCTAGAAGGCATTATACATGTCACTTTAATTACATAGTCATCCAGACTGACTAAATTCTTCTTCTATACCATCCAACAGACGGTTTAGCTTACAATCCTATTGGGAATACTTTGCGGTTAATTCTACTTGCCCATAAACAAAGCTAACGGGGATCTCTTTTCCGCCGGGCCCCACAGGTCCGACCTCGGCCATGTGATTTGGGTCTGCCTTGGTATACCGCGTCTTGACCATGTCCCAGGCTTCTCTGGCACCCTGTCGGCAGGCTGATATCTTCCATAATCGGAAGTGCCGCCGTGCTCCCTTGAGCTTCTCCGCAAGCTCTGCAACGCCCTCTGGCAGGGAGACGGACGACCACAAGGCCTGGGCAACACCCTGCATCACCTGCCGAACTTGTTCGTGCAGATGCGACAGCTCGGATAGAAGATCACCCGCAGACCCGGGCATTTCCTCCGCGGGACGACCCATCAGCATACCTACAGACATAACGATGTTAGTCTGCGGCTTCTTTGCCGAACTCCTTTAAAAGGATTCATTCAAGCACTTACTGAAAATGCCGCGCCGAAGCCTCTTATTCTCCTTCTCGGAGTCTGCAAGCTGGCCCCGAACGTCTTTTAGTTCCACGTTCAGCTTAATATTGGTGTCTTGGAGATTGTTTTTCTCCCGCCTAACCTCAGTCAGCATGCGTTTGCCAGCCTCTAGCTGTCGCATAACATGCTGGTCCCCCGGATTTTCTCCGGATTCATCTGCAAAATCTATTGTTAGATCTGCAGCCACGCCGCACACTATATGGTAACCATCATTCTTTAAATTAAATGTTACCAGCGGGAGGCTTTTTCTGTTTCTGCAATGCGGCAACAGCGGCCCGCGGTTGGGTCTTGCATTCCTCCAGCTCCTGGGATAGCCTAGTATTCTTCTCTGTAAGAACCTGCACAATAAAGATGATCCTTAAATCAGTTCTGCTAACTGTTTCAAGTCTCAGGGGCTACTGATATATATAAATCACCAGATTTACTCACCCGTACATCCTTTACATACTGATCCGTGGCTCTGGCTAGACCATCTTGAGTAGCACGGAGGTACGCCTCTCCGAAATTAAAGGCATCAAATGCCTCTGGTGAGAAACAAGCATCACGGAGTACGGCCCGACGGCGCCTATGATTCATGGCGCTTTCCACTTCTGAGTTAGTAGCGGATAATCTATCTGCATCCTCTAGGGGGATTATCCGGCACCTGCCCCATATCGGCTTCCGCCTCTATGTCCGGTCCTGGCGCCTGACTGGTGGAGGCGTGATCAGCAACATCGCCGGACATATTCCGGCGAGCGTTTTTTCTATTAAAGAAACACGGGTGTCATTACATTTTGAGAAAGACGACAACCACAGAGTGGGGTTTTTATACCTTTGCGCCGGCGTCTCCGTCCTGACCGCCTTCCTTTTTGGCCTACCCGGCCTCGGTGCCTCTTGTTGGCGAGTTGTTGCGGGTTCGGCAGGGCGACCTGAATGCCTTCCCTGTAAAAAATGCCATGTGTATATGGTAGGTGAAGTGCATGAAAGGGGATCCTAGTTTTTGGAGTTGGGATTTTTTGGTTTTTCTTACGTGCGATGCAGGGAGCAGTCCGGGATAGTCGGCCGTTGTGACCACCATGGTATCGTCGCAGCTTAACTGATAGAAATGCCGGTCTATCAGCTCCACGGAGATAACCGGATCTTCTTCAAGTCCGGAGTTGAGGGCCCGGTCAGGGTCCTCCGGTTGTGGAGAGGGGCTGCTGACCTCCTTTATGGCTTTCCGCAGTTCCTGCCGCAAACTGGCAAGGTGAACACTTACGACAAAGAATGCGGGAAAATGGAAGTAAGGGGATATAGCTTACCCAGCTTGGAGGATTGTACATGGAGAATCCATCCCGTGGCTTGATGCGGGTGAACTCCTCCTCCTCTCCCTTGAACAATTTGGACAGAATTTTGGCTAAAGCGGCAGCATCGCTCGGACCCTTACGCCCGTAGCGGGTGGCATCATCCGCCCCGTTGAAACACCACAAGGGGTGCCCATGGTATTGAAGTGGTTGCACTCCCCACATTATGCAAATCAACATTACTTTGGTTATTGTCAATCTGGATTGAGCCAGTGCTTTGATCCGGTTCATCAGATAGAGGACTTCTCTGTTGTCTTCCACCTGGGGGCTCCGTGGGCGCCAACTTCGATGCTTCTTCAGAGGAGCATTGTTGAACTCAAGAAGACCCCGCCGAACAGGGTCCGGAAGGGGAACGTCATCCATATAAAACCATTCTGAAGGCCAGTCTTCAGACGGTATCGGCGATGCGCCATATTTCGGCTCCGCCCACTTGATAAAGTGATTCCCTTTGTGTGCGAGGGATGAGACAAAATAGCCTTTTCCACAGCTCGAAGTGAGCCTCGCAGCCCAGGAACAACTCGAAGAGAGCAACATAGCCGGCGATATGTAGAATGGAGGCAGGGGTGAAATTGTGTAATTGGAGGCCGTAGAACTCCAGGAGCCTGCGGAGGAACAGATGAATTGGAAATCCGAGTCCCCTTAGTAAGTAAGGAACAAGTGTAACGCCCCGAGACCGATGTGCCAGGTGTCGTCCAGTTATTCGCTGTTGTTGCCTTGTCTTTGCTTGCATGTCATGCATTGCATATCATGTCATCATGTGCATTTCATCTGCATACTTGTTCGTCTCATGCATCCGAGCATTTTCCCCGTTGTCCGTTTTGCTTTCCGGCGCTCCGTTCTCCTCCGGTGGTCATTTCTACCTTTCTTTCGTGTGGGGATTAAACATTTCCGGATTGGACCGAGACTTGCCAAGCGGCCTTGGTTTACTATCGGTAGACCGCCTGTCAATTTTCGTACCATTTGGACTTCGTTTGATGCTCCAACAGTTAACCGAGGGACCGAAAAGGCCTCGTGTGTGTTGCAGCCCAACACCCCTCCATTTGGCCCAAAACCCACCTAAACCTCCTCCATCATCTAGAGCGTTCGATCACGATCGCTTGGCCGAAAACCGCACCTCATTTGGACTCTCCTAGCTCCCTCTACCTATAAATATGTACATCTCCCCGAAATTTCGGATGAAACCCTAGATCCCTCCCTCTCCTCGCGCGCCGGACAAAAACATCGCCGGCGGACATGTCCGTTTCAACCTCCGCCGCCGCCCGCGCCCAATCAAAGCTTGCCACGTGTACACGACCGGCCCCCTCCGCCGCGGCCCGCTCGGGCCCGCGTCCGGCCCTCCCCGCCGCCATTTCGGGCCGCGCCGTCCCGCCAACCGTGCCGTCGTCTTCCCGCCGGCCGGCCACCGCCGCCACCGCCTCCCCTCACCGGAGGTCGCCGAAAAGGCGCCGCCGCACCGCGCCTCCCGCGCGGGCTCTCCGCCGCCCCACCTTACTCCCTGCCCGGGGCCCCTCTGACCAGATCCGCCACGGATCGGGCCAGATCCGGCGGCTCCCGTGTGCCGCCTTTTCCCAGGATAGCCGCCGGCCGTCGTCGCCATGGATCTCCGCGTCGCCCTGCCTCCCCGATCCGATTGGGAGGAGTCGACGCCCCTTTGACCGCGCGCCGCGTGGGCCGCGCCCGAGTCCGGCCCAGCGCGCCGCTCCCACCTCGGCCTGCCTCCTCCTCCTTCATGGGTCAAAGCCCAGGATGAGCCAACCTCTATCTCGCGCCCGGTGCGGTGTTTAGTTTCCATCGCTCACTCTGTTTTTTTACTAAGTCCCTGAGATTTCCACGTTTCAAATGCCCATGTCCATCATCCTATAACTTTGCATCCGTAGATCCGATTTGAGCATATAGCATATCAAAATGTTCGTCTCAGAGAGCACATCATTTCATCTCATTGCATAATTTTCATTTGAGCTCATCTTGATGCCCGAAATGCTGTTAGAAGAGTGCTACTTGAGTTATTTGTCAGATCTGCTGCTCCATTTAGATATTTGTCATTTTTGCCATAATTATTGTGTGCATGATATGCCCATGAGCTCTACATATGTTTTGTTAAGGGTTTTGCCATATTTCCAGAGGTGCAACCCATGTATTTTTGTGATGTGTGTGGTGACTAGCACAAGCTTGCAAAGTGAGGCACTTGGTAATGCTGATTTCAGGGACTTAGCATTTCCACTAAGTCCTTGATCTGTTTATTTCATGATGCCATATGTTCATGTTGTTTCCTAGTGATCCGTGCCTCTTTTGAGGATGATCAGTAAGGATGTTTTGTTAATCTTGTAGTGCTCTATCCATCCATGTCTTTGTTTATAATTATGGAGCACCCTAGCTTGAGTCAATCGAGCTCTACTTTTGTCATTTCGTGAATCTGGGCAGATTGTCTACTTGTTAGCGATTTTGCCGAGGATGTTGTAGTTGATCCGAGCATGCTATGTTATTGTTCTTGCCATGCCTAGCTTGCATTTTGTGTATTCTTGTTGGATGTATGCTTAGATTGTCATGACTTGCTCTGTAGTGAGTGCATCGAGCTCGTAAGCATGCCTACTTGATATTTGTTTTCAGCATGCTCCAGTTTTCACTAAGTCTGTGATCTGATTATGTTTTTGCCATGTTCACATGCTTGAAATTGTATTTTCTGATCCCTTTTGGCTCAAGGTCACTAAGGGACTTTTGTTAAGATCTTTGAGTAGCTCCATGCCATGCTTTACTTTGCCATGTTCAGGTCCTGTAGCATGTAGTTTTGTTGCTTCAAAGTGTGCTACCTGATCTGAAATTCCAGACAAGTGTTAATTTCACCAAGTCTGAAATCTGTTTACCATATGCATTTTTGCCATGCTTGTTTGAACCTGTTAATGGATGAATTGGTCGTAGCTCAGTGTTCATCTTTTGTTAAGATTCTTGAATGCATCCCTGCCATGTATTTTGATGCCATGTTTGGGTGCTGTAGCATGTTCATCTTGTTGCATTTAGATGGCTACTTGCTGTAAATCGCAGAACGTGGTCATATTTGAATTGCTTGCCATTTCCAAACCGTAACTCCGATTCCGGTGATCTTTATATCGTTTTCAAGCGATTTCATCTCATCTTTCCAGTGGCACACTTGGATTTCCATGTTGAGGCCAGGTTCATGCATTCCTTGTAAAATCATGCATATGCATCGCATACCGCATCCCGCATATCATACCATGTTCATGTGTTGGTTGTTTACTATGTTGTGTGTTTCTTTCCAGTGTTTGCTTCTTCGGGTTGGTTCCGGTAACGTTGTGTTTGTGAGGACCCATTCGTCTACGTCCGTTTGTCTTCTTCATGGACTCGTTCTTCTTCCTTGCGGGATTTCAGGCAAGATGATCATACCCTCGAAATCACTTCTATCTTTGCTTGCTAGTTGCTTGCTCTTTTGTTATGCCTATGCTGCGATACCTACCACTTGCTTATCATGCATCCCATATTGTTGAACCAAGCCTCTAACCCACCTTGTCCTAGCAAATCGTTGATTGGCTATGTTACCGCTTTGCTCAGCCCCTCTTATAGCGTTGTTAGTTGCAGGTGAAGATTGAAGTTTTGTTCCTTGTTGGAACATGGAGATGTTGTTCCTTGTTGGAACATGTTTACTTGTTGGGATATCACAATATATCTTATTTTAATTAATGCATCTATATACTTGGTAAAGGGTGGAAGGCTCGGCCTTATGCCTGGTGTTTTGTTCCACTCTTGTCGCCCTAGTTTCCGTCATATCGGTGTTATGTTCCCGGATTTTGCGTTCCTTACGCGGTTGGGCTATTATGGGAACCCCTTGACAGTTCGCCTTGAGTAAAACTCCTCCAGCAATGCCCAACATTGGTTTTACCATTTGCCACCTAGCCTTTTCTTTTCCCTTGGGAGTCGCGCTCCTGAGGGTCATCATTATTTTACCCCCCCCCCCGGGCCAGTGCTCCTTTGAGTGTTGGTCCAACCTGTCAGCTGCCGGTGACCACCAGGGGCAACTCTGGGCTGGCCTACCCGTACCTAGGACAATCTGAGTGTATCCTGAGAAAGAGATATGTGCAGCTCCTATAGGGATTTGTCGGCACATTCGGGCGGTGTTGCTGGTTTAGTTTTACCCTATCGAAATGTCTTGTAGAACCGGGATACCGAGCCTGATCGTAATGTCTCGGGAGGAGGTCTATTCCTTCATTGACCGTGAGAGCTTGTGATGGGCTAAGTTGGGACACCCCTGCAGGGATTTGAACTTTCGAAAGCCTTGCCCACGGTTATGGGCAGATGGGAATTTGTTAACGTCCGGTTGTAAAAAACCTGAAGTTGACCTTAATTAAAATGAATCAACCGCGTGTGTAACCGTGATGGTCTCTTTCCGGCGGAGTCCGGGAAGTGAACACGGTGTTGGAGTTATGCGTGACGTAGGTTGTTTTAGGATCACTTCTTGATCATACGTTTATCGAACGTGCTCTGCCTTCTCTTCTCGCTCTCATTTGCGTATGTTAGCCACCATATATGCTAGTCGCTTGCTGTAGCTCCACCTCATACCTTTACCTTACCCATAAGCTTAAATAGTCTTGATCGCGAGGGTGCGAGATTGCTGAGTCCCCGTGGCTCGCAGATACTTCCAAACTAGCTTGCAGGTGCCGATGAGACCATGCAGATGACGCAACCAAGCTCAGGAGGAGCTCGATGAATATCTTGTCCTTTGTGTTGTTCGTTCTAGTTGATCAGTAGTGGAGCCCAGTTGGGGTCGATCGGGGACCTTGTCGCATTTGGGGTTCTTCTTTTATTTTGGTTCCGTAGTCGGACCTTGAGTGTATTTGGATGATGTAATGCTTTATTCATGTAATTGTGTGAAGTGGCGATTGTAAGCCAACTATGTATCTCTTTCCCTTATGTATTACATGGGTTGTGTGAAGATTACCTCACTTGCGACATTTCTTTCAATGCGGTTATGCCTCTAAGTCGTGCTTCGACACGTGGGAGATATAGCCGCATCGAGGGCGTTACAAGTTGGTATTAGAGCCTTCCCCGACCTTAGGAGCCCCATTGCTTGATCATTTTTAGCGGCCGAGTTGTGTCTAGAAAAATGTTTTGAGTCATTTAGGAATTATATATCGAAGAGTTTAGGAATTAATTTACTCCACAGTCCCTTCGTCGCTCTGGTGAGGCATCCTGACATAGAGTTTTGACTCTTCTCTTCTCAAATTTCACTAAAAAAAATTTAGGATCACGCGGGTATCTTGGAATCGTTCCGATGGTTTTATAACGAGAACATTGTCTTGGTGCCTCCTGTCAGGGGTTTTGTGGAAGTGTCCCGGGGAGTTGAGCTCTGAGGTGTTGTCGTCACAATTTTATCATTGCAGTTCTGGAATACTTGAGTTTAGTACGCCAACATCGAAAATCTCTTTTATGCAGTTCGTTGGTGAGATAACCTCGACGCCACCCAGTACTGGGGCGGGAGTTCGGGAGTATCGCCATAACTTGTATAACGGATGCTTTTCGAAGGTTGAGGTAGATGGTTTCCGAAGTTTTTCTTGGTTATGTGTTGAAGGATGGATACAGCTGGATGTAGGATTTGCTAGATTTGGGTGAGATATTATGCTTCCCCTGTATCCCCAACACCTGATTGCATTGCCGGAAAGGTTCGGGAGTTTCATAGGTGGGAATCAAGTAGCTCTTAGGATATATTTCCGACAGATGTATGATTTGAAATTGGGGTTCGACGTCTAGTGGTCCGCCTATTCACTGTCAGTTTTACAGTGGTCTCGTTGTGTCTTAAAGAGTCCTTGGCTATGCCGACTCGGGGACGCTTCGTATGTCATATGCACTGCCTTGTACATGATGGTGCTGTACGATCGAGCCTGTGTAGGCCCCACCACAAAAACTTCGAACGAAATCTCTATCATATGTTTGTTCTGGCTTATTCTGCAAGCCAACCCTTTGTTTTTGTTTTGAGTTGTGGTATTCGAGTTGCTTCAATGTCAAATGTTGATTCCATAACTTTCCTAAATGGTGTTCTCATACTCCAATGCGAATACTAATCCTTCTCGATCATCGAGTTTGTCATGTCAATCCTGTTCAACCGGTGTGTTTTCTCTTCAAGTGGATCCGATCATTTCAACATTAGTAAGATCAATGATCAGTTCTTCTCAACGGTGTTTGTCTCATCCGTCTCCAAGTTGCCTTTGTTTTTCCCACCCTCCCACCCTCTTTCTTTGAGGAATAAGATTTCTTAATCAAGTACCATCTTATTGGTGTGAAGTCTCTCCATTATTTTCCATCAATGTTCGTATCCGGTGATTCTCATGAAGATTCTAACGGAGCTTCAAGTTCGTCACCCTTTACTCATTTTTTCTTCTCCGGTGGATTCTAGGCAAGCTTTGTTGATCATATTCTTTTCCTCGTTTCAAATGTTTTTTTTCTCATGCCGGTGCTCCAAATAATCTTTCACCTCTCGCTATTCTTTTGGTTCCGGATTGCTGAAGATATCTCGAGGTTGTTATCTCAATTTCAAGCCATTTAATTCAACCGGTGCAACCTCTCTTTAAATCATTTCAACGGTGTTTCTCTTGAGTGGGCCCTAACCCACAGGTCTTTTCCCAGGATCTTACCTGACTCTTTTAATTTCCCCGGAGATATCCTTAAAAATTCATTTTGAAGTTTTGACGTAAGAATAATTTATCATCAGTCATATGTATTTCTCCAAGATCTTTCAAATTCTTTTCATCATTGGCTCAACCTCTTTGTTTTGATTCTTCCGGAGTGTCTAAACAATTCATGGTGGTGTTCCTCATCGTCATTCTCTGCGTTTGAAGACTGAAAAAGAATTTTACCTCCATATCTTATCCGTTCTCTCAGAGATTTGTGGTTCTAGTTCGAGGCCATCCTCTCTTAATTGTTTTGATTGTGTAAATTCTTTTCACCTATCCGGAGCAATTCAAGAGTCTTCTTAGTTTGTTCTCCGGAGCCCATCATCTCATAATTATTCATTTCCCAGCTTTCAGTTATCATTCTCAAATCTTACCGGTGCATCGTTCAAGTGTTCTCTAATCAGCTCGCCATCTCTTCGTTCTCATGTATCTAAATCCTCTCAAGCATCCTCGTTCATTTTATAATTCGTCCCGGTGTCTTCTTTATCTTTTCTTCAATCGTTCTCAATTCTTATGGTGGTTCGTTCAAGATTTCTATTCCTTCATTATCATATCAAATCCTTTTCTACGAGAATAAGTAATATGTCAAATCCGTTGCTTGTCATCAATTTAATTGGTGAAGGATAAGCATAATGTAATTATTATTCTTGTTTTCATCCAAATGATTTAATTCCTTATTCTGGAGTGGTTCATCATACATATTATGGGTTTCAATAGCTCATCTTTCTTTCCCGGAGTTCCAAGCTCTCGCAATTATATTATCATGGAGATCCATCTAAATCATTACAAGGTTTCACCTTGTGTTTTCAACTTCCCTTTCTTTCATCATCCTTCTGTTTACCGGAGTACTTCATCAAGGTTCTACATGATGGTTCATCAAGGTTTTATACTCCTTCTCGAAGTGTTCATCGAGATTCTTTTCTAAGGAGCTCAAGCATTCTCATCTTGCAATCCGGAGTTCAATCTTTCTTCCATATCATTGGAGGTGGTATTATGTCATTCTTGATAATTTGGAGTTCATGTTTCATGATTCACATGTTATTAAGAATGAGGTATTTTAAATCCATCAATCTCGTCATTGGAATTATCTTGGGTTATATTTCACCTAAAGCCTTCCTTAAGGATTGTTGCTATTATGGTGCTCATAAATGATCCAAGCTCTTCATTTGTCCTTTTTGGTGCGACATATTTTTTTGTCTCCTTGTTCATACCAATCCAATTCTTTTTCCCGTAAGTGGCTGTTTATCACCTCTTAATTTGAGATGTATTCTATAAGACCATATCAAGCTTATTCTTTCGGTGTTGGTTTTCCAACAACTTCGTTCTAGCATTTGTTGTAAGCATGCTCCCTCAAGATCGTGTTCCCCTTCGTTCATTCCATTCCATTCTTAGTTTTGTTCCGGAGGCATTGTGATGTTGCTCTCTTAAACCCATCTTCTTGTTTTATCAGGATCATGTTCTTTTCGTGCTTATCCTTTTAACCGGAGTGTTGTGTCCTCTTTTCAAGTATCCTCCCATCTTGTCAAGTTCAATTCCTTCCATTTACAGGCGGAGTGCTGTCCAAATTATATCATTCTTATTCCTTCCCTATCTTGTTTTAACCGAGTATTGTGCCCTTTTGCTCAAGTTCTTTTCGCCTTATCAAGTCTTGCATCTCTTTTCAACAAGAGTGTTGTCTGAATTTTTTCTTCCTTGTTCCTCTTTTCTAACGGAGAGTTTTCAACTTCGTTCATCTAAGTTGCATTCTTTTCTCGAATTGGCTCAACCTTTTCAAGGTTCTTTGGTTTCACTCGTTTGTCAAAGAAGCAACTTAGTTTTACCTCTTCTCTTTCTCTTCCGTTTTTTCCCTCCGGTGCCATTCTAGATCTCGGGACGAGATCCTCTCGTAGTGGTGGAGTGTTGTAACGCCCCGAGACCGATGTGCCAGGTGTCATCCAGTTATTCGCTGTTGTTGCCTTGTCTTTGCTTGCGTGTCATGCATTGCATATCATGTCATCATGTGCATTTCATCTGCATACTTGTTCATCTCATGCATCCGAGCATTTTCCCTGTTGTCCGTTTTGCTTTCCGGCGCTCCGTTCTCCTCCGGTGGTCATTTCTACCTTTCTTTCGTGTGGGGATTAAACATTTCCGAATTGGACCGAGACTTGCCAAGCGGCCTTGGTTTACTACCGGTAGACCGCCTGTCAATTTTCGTACCATTTGGACTTCGTTTAATGCTCCAACGGTTAACCGAGGGACCGAAAAGGCCTCGTGTGTGTTGCAGCCCAACACCCCTCCATTTGGCCCAAAACCCACCTAAACCTCCTCCATCATCTAGAGCGTTCGATCACGATCGTGTGGCCGAAAACCGCACCTCATTTGGACTCTCCTAGCTCCCTCTACCTATAAATATGTACATCTCCCCGAAATTTCGGATGAAACCCTAGATCCCTCCCTCTCCTCGCGCGCCGGACAAAAACATCGCCGGCGGACATGTCCGTTTCAACCTCCGCCGCTGCCCGCGCCCAATCAAAGCTTGCCACGTGTACACGGCTGGCCCCCTCCGCCGCGGCCCGCTCGGGCCCACGTCCGGCCCTCCCCGCCGCCATTTCGGGCCGCGCCGTCCCGCCAACCGTGCCGTTGTCTTCCCGCCGGCCGGCCACCGCCGCCACCGCCTCCCCTCACCGGAGGTCGCCGAAAAGGCGCCGCCGCACCGCGCCTCCCGTGCGGGCTCTCCGCCGCCCCACCTTACTCCCTGCCCGGGGCCCCTCTGACCAGATCCGCCGCGGATCGGGCCAGATCCGGCGGCTCCCGTCTGCCGCCTTTTCCCAGGATCGCTGCCGGCCGTTGTCGCCATGGATCTCCGTGTCGCCCTGCCTCCCCGATCCGATCGGGAGGAGTTGACGCCCCGCTGACCACGCGCCGCGTGGGCCGCGCCCGAGTCCGGCCCAGCGCGCCGCTCCCACCTCGGCCTACCTCCTCCTCCTTCATGGGCCAAAGCCCAGGGTGAGCCAGCCTCTATCTCGCGCCCGGTGCGGTGTTTAGTTTCCATCGCTCACTCTGTTTTTTTACTAAGTCCCTGAGATTTCCACGTTTCAAATGCCCATGTCCATCATCCTATAACTTTGCATCCATAGATCCGATTTGAGCATATAGCATATCAAAATGTTCGTCTCAGAGAGCACATTATTTCATCTCATTGCATCATTTTCATTTGAGCTCATCTTGATGCCCGAAATGCTGTTAGAAGAGTGCTACTTGAGTTATTTGTCAGATCTGCTGCTCCATTTAGATATTTGTCATTTTTGCCATAATTATTGTGTGCATGATATGCCCATGAGCTCTACATATGTTTTGTTAAGGATTTTGCCATATTTCCAGAGGTGCAACCCATGTATTTTTGTGATGTGTGTGGTGACTAGCACAAGCTTGCAAAGTGAGGCACTTGGTAATGCTGATTTCAGGGACTTAGCATTTCCACTAAGTCCTTGATCTGTTTATTTCATGATGCCATATGTTCATGTTGTTTCCTAGTGATCCGTGCCTCTTTTGAGGATGATCAGTAAGGATGTTTTGTTAATCTTGTAGTGCTCTATCCATCCATGTCTTTTTTTGTAATTATGGAGCACCCTAGATTGAGTCAATCGATCTCTACTTTTGTCATTTCGTGAATCTGGGCAGATTGTCTACTTGTTAGCGATTTTGCCGAGGATGTTGTAGTTGATCCGAGCATGCTATGTTATTGTTCTTGCCATGCCTAGCTTGCATTTTGTGTATTCTTGTTGGATGTATGCTTAGATTGTCATGACTTGCTCTGTAGTGAGTGCATCGAGCTCGTAAACATGCCTACTTGATATTTGTTTTCAGCATGCTCCAGTTTTCACTAAGTCTGTGATCTGATTATATTTTTGCCATGTTCACATGCTTGCAATTGTATTTTCTGATCCCTTTTGGCTCAAGGTCACTAAGGGACTTTTGTTAAGCTCTTTGAGTAGCTCCATGCCATGCTTTACTTTGCCATGTTCAGGTCCTGTAGCATGTAGTTTTGTTGCTTCAAAGTGTGCTACCTGATCTGAAATTCCAGACAAGTGTTAATTTCACTAAGTCTGGAATTTGTTTACCATATGCATTTTTGCCATGCTTGTTTGAACCTGTTAATGGATGAATTGGCCGTAGCTCAGTGTTCATCTTTTGTTAAGATTCTTGAATGCATCCCTTCCATGTATTTTGATGCCATGTTTGGGTGCTGTAGCATGTTCATCTTGTTGCATTTAGATGGCTACTTGCTGTAAATCGCAGAACGTGGTCATATTTGAATTGCTTGCCATTTCCAAACCGTAACTCCGATTCCGGTGATCTTTATATCGTTTTCAAGCGATTTCATCTCATCTTTCCAGTGGCACACTTGGATTTCCAAGTTGAGGCCAGGTTCATGCATTCCTTGTCAAATCATGCATATGCATCGCATACCGCATACCGCATATCATACCATGTTCATGTGTTGGTTGTTTACTATGTTGTGTGTTTCTTTCCGGTGTTTGCTTCTTCGGGTTGGTTCCGGTAACGTCGTGTTTGTGAGGACCCATTCGTCTACGTCCGTTTGTCTTCTTCATGGACTCGTTCTTCTTCCTTGCGGGATTTCAGGCAAGATGATCATACCCTCGAAATCACTTCTATCTTTGCTTGCTAGTTGCTCGCCCTTTTGCTATGCCTATGCTGCGATACCTACCACTTGCTTATCATGCCTCCCATATTGTTGAACCAAGCCTCTAACCCACCTTGTCCTAGCAAACCGTTGATTGGCTATGTTACCGCTTTGCTCAGCCCCTCTTACATCGTTGTTAGTTGCAGGTGAAGATTGAAGTTTTGTTCCTTGTTGGAACATGGAGATGTTGTTCCTTGTTGGAACATGTTTACTTGTTGGGATATCACAATATATCTTATTTTAATTAATGCATCTATATACTTGGTAAAGGGTGGAAGGCTCGGCCTTATGCCTGGTGTTTTGTTCCACTCTTGCCGCCCTAGTTTCCGTCATATCGGTGTTATGTTCCCGGATTTTGCGTTCCTTACGCGGTTGGGCTATTATGGGAGCCCCTTGACAGTTCGCCTTGAGTAAAACTCCTCCAGCAATGCCCAACATTGGTTTTACCATTTTCCACCTAGCCTTTTCTTTTCCCTTGGGAGTCGCGCTCCTGAGGGTCATCATTATTTTACCACCACCCCCCCGGGCCAGTGCTCCTCTGAGTGTTGGTCCAACCTGTCAGCTGCCGGTGACCACCAGGGGCAACACTGGGCTGGCCTACCCGTACCTAGGACAATCTGAGTGTGCCCTGAGAAAGAGATATGTGCAGCTCCTATCGGGATTTGCCGGCACATTCGGGCGGTGTTGCTGGTTTAGTTTTACCCTGTCGAAATGTCTTGTAGAACCGGGATACTGAGCCTGATTGGAATGTCTCGGGAGGAGGTCTATTCCTTCGTTGACCGTGAGAGCTTGTGATGGGCTAAGTTGGGACACCCCTGCAGGGATTTGAACTTTCGAAAGCCGTGCCCGCGGTTATGGGCAGATGGGAATTTGTTAACGTCCGGTTGTAAAAAACCTGAAGTTGACCTTAATTAAAATGAATCAACTGCGTGTGTAACCGGGATGGTCTCTTTCCGGCGGAGTCCGGGAAGTGAACACAGTGTTGGAGTTATGCTTGATGTAGGTTGTTTTAGGATCACTTCTTGATCATACGTTTATCGAACGTGCTTTGCCTTCTCTTCTCGCTCTCATTTGCGTATGTTAGCCACCATATATGCTAGTCGCTTGCTGCAGCTCCACCTCATACCTTTACCTTACCCATAAGCTTAAATAGTCTTGATCGCGAGGGTGCGAGATTGCTGAGTCCCCGTGGCTCACAGATACTTCCAAACCAGCTTGCAGGTGCCGATGAGACCGTGCAGATGATGCAACCAAGATCATGAGGAGCTCAATGAAGATCTTGTCCTTTGTGTTGTTCGTTCTAGTTGATCAGTAGTGGAGCCCAGTTGGGGTCGATCGGGGACCTTGTCGCATTTGGGGTTCTTCTTTTATTTTGGTTCCGTAGTCGGACCTTGAGTGTATTTGGATGATGTAATGCTTTATTCATGTAATTGTGTGAAGTGGCGATTGTAAGACAACTATGCATTTCTTTCCCTTATGTATTACATGGGTTGTGTGAAGATTACCTCACTTGCGACATTGCTTTCAATGCGGTTATGCCTCTAAGTCGTGCTTCGACACGTGGGAGATATAGCCGCATCGAGGGTGTTACAACAAGGCAGACCCGTTCCCCCATGGAGGGACAGGGAAAGCTCTTTGCTTGCTCCCCGCCATTGTAGGTGGCAAGCCCGACTCGAACGGGCACCATATATGCCGGAGGGAGAAATCCCTTGGTCTGCAGTTCGTCCAATCGACTGTGTGGGACTGAACACCTCTCCCAATCACCAAGCTTAGGGCTACGGGGGCGGGAGGAGGAGCTGCAGAGGTCGGCCATGCTGGAATGGATCTTTCCGAAACACGCTCTGATGAATTCTCGCTGAGGGGAAGATGGTGTGGATCGGATCTAAGAATCCCTATCCCTTTAATAGACAATTTATTTATTTGGCTAGGGGGGCAAATGTAAAAATGCCCAGGCGCCTTGTATTAGTTCGACGCATGAGAGATAGCCCTTATTGGGCACAGAAGCCAAGAGGATCAACATTTATGAGGCCGGACACTGCTTACAAACACTTGGAAATTGGAGAAGAACCCGCCTTGCAATGCCGAAGACAACACTGCGCGCCAGACTCATCGTCATTGAAGCCTGGTTCGGGGGCTACTGAGGGAGTCCTGGATTAGGGGGTCTCCGGAGAGCCGGACTATATCCTTTGGCCGGACAGTTGGACTATGAAGATACAAGATTGAAGACTTCGTCTCGTGTCCGGATGGGACTCTACTTGGCGTGGAAGGCAAGCTAGGCAATACGGATATGTGTATCTCCTCATTTGTAACTGACCTTGTGTAACCCTAGCCCCCTCCGGTGTCTATATAAACCGGAGGGTTTTAGTCCGTAGGACAAGAGACAATCATACCATAGGCTAGCTTCTAGGGTTTAGCCTCTCTGATCTCGTGGTAGATCTACTCTTGTACTACACATATCATCAATATTAATCAAGTAGGACGTAGGGTTTTACCTCCATCAAGAGGGCCCGAACCTGGGTAAAACATCGTGTCCCCTGCCTCCTGTTACCATCCGCCTTAGACGCACAGTACGGGACCCCCTACCTGAGATCCACCGGTTTTGACACCGACAAGGACCATCCTAGCCGTACCACTGCGGTAGGGTGTTTGCCATTGTTGGTCTCCCCAACAATTCCCAACCTCACGGTCACAAAGATGTTGGTGGACGGCGGGGTCGGGTTGAATCTGATTTCCCCAGCAGTTATCAGCAGACTTCAGATATCATATGAAGAGCTAGAGGTTACCGGCACGTTTCAAGGAGTTAATCCTGGCAGGAGCCAACCTAAGGGAAAGATCATGTTGCCGGTAACATTTGGGGGAGAACTGAACTATCGGACTGAGAGGATTGTGTTTGGTGTGGTTTATCTCCCCCTGCCGTCCAATGGGATTCTTGGATGCCCGGCCCTGGCTAAGTTCATGGCGGCATCCCACTATGCCTGCAACACCTTGAAGATGCCTGGGCCACTGGGAGTCCTCAGCATCCCATCAGATGAGAAGGATGCAATTATTTGTGTGGACAAGATGTACCGGGACACAGTTGCGGTGGATGCAGCGGCAGCAGCAGTTCCCGCCAAGGAAAGCAAAGGAAAAAAGAGGGATTGTAGGAGCTCCGGCAAAGAGTCCGGGAAGCATGCCCCGACCGAGTGCACGTCACCCGTTAACGACGTGCCTGAGTGTGCTAACAACAAGAGATCCAAGGTCGCGGCACCCCAAGTGAATAAGGTCTCGGCAAGGCTAGCTGGCGTTGATGGTACTTTCAATATCAGCGCCACCCTCGATGAAGAATAGGAAAGTGTGCTCATTGCCTTCATGCGAGCGAATATCGATGTGTTTTCCTGGCAACCATTTGATATCCCCGGTGTTCCCAGGGAGGTAATCGAGCACCACCTTGCTGTCTGCCCACATGCCCGACCTGTCAAGCAGAAAGTCCGGAAGCAAGCCTTGGAGAGGCAACGTTAAAGAAGAGATCAAGAAATTTGAGGCAGCTGGTTTGGTCAGAGGAGTGCTGCATCCCACGTGGTTGGCAAATCCAGTAGTAGTCTGGAAGGCTAACGGGAAGTGGAGGCTTTGCATAGATTTCACAGATCTCAACAAGGCTTGCCTGAAAGACCCATTTCCCATGCCACGTATCGACCAGATTGTGGATTCCACTTCAGGTTGTCACTTGCTCTCCTTTCTAGACGCATACTCTAGGTATCACCAAATCTTCATGTCCAAGGAAGATGAAGAGAAGACGTCGTTCATCACTCCATGTGGTATGTACTGCTTCGTCTGCATGCCATTCGGATTAAAGAGTGTCGGGTCCATTTTTGCAAGGGCAATCCAGTTTGGTTTTGAGCCGCAGTTGCACAGAAACATAGAAGCCTATATGGATGATATTGTGGTCAAGACCAAGGATAGTGCCACCCTCATTCAGGATTTGGAGGAGACATTTGATAATCTACGCAAGATCAATCTGAAGCTCAACCCGGAGAAGTGTGTATTTGGTGTTTCCTCTGGCAAGTTGCTTGGGTTCTTTATATCCTATCACGGGATCGAAGCCAACCCCGACAAGATCAAGGCCATCAAGCAAATCCAAGCGCCAAGGATAATTAATGATGTGAGGCGCCTGACAGGATGTGTTGCTGCGCCAAGCAGATTCATCTCCAAGTCTGCCGAGCACACCTTGTCGTTCTTCAAAATTTTGAAGAAGGTCGGTCCTATGAAGTGGACCTCAGAAGCAGATGCATCTTTGCAAGAGTTAACGGCCTACTTGTCCTCTGTGCCTACCTTGGTTTCTCCCAAACCCCAGGAGCCATTGTTGCTATACTTGGAAGCAACCAACCAAGTGGTCAGTGCGGCCTTGGTAGCGTAGCGATAAGTGGATGAGGCAGAAAGTGAGCAGAGACCGGCAGAATCAGAGAAGGATTAGGACATCAATGAGCACGGCAATGAGAACAACCCCAAGGACACGGCAAAGAAGAAAGTGGTGCAGCGCCCAATGTACTTTGTCAGCTCCTTGTTACAGGGGCTAGATCGAGGTACTCTGGCGTGCAGAAGTTGATCTTTGGTCTTGTTATGGCCTCAAGGAAACTTTGCCACTACTTCCAAGCCCATGAGGTCACGGCTATTACTCGTTTTTCATTGCAAAGGATACTCCAAAACCCTGACGCTACCAGCAGAATAGTGGAGTGGGCTTTGGAGTTATCCAGCTTTGGTTTGAAGTTTGAGAGCACATCAACTATTCAGAGCAAGGCGTTGGCAGAGTTTATTGCAAAATGGACGCCAACCCATGATGAGGAAGTGAAAGAAACAATTATCCCCGGCAAGGAATCACCCCAAGAATGGATTATGTATTTGATGGTGCTTTTTCCCTACAAGGTGCTGGAGCTAGCGTGCTTCTTGTCGCCCCCTCCGGGGAGCACTTAAAGTACGTCGTCCAAATGCATTTTGCATGGGAAGAAGCCACCAATAGTACACCTGAGTATGAAGGGCTCCTAATCGGGCTTAGGATTGTAGCAGAATTGGGAATTAAGAAGTTGATCATTCGAGGAGATTCATAGCTCGTGGTGAGACAAGTCAACAAAGATTGTCAAAGTCCATTGATGGAGGCATACATCGAGGAAGTGAGGAATTTGGAGGAGCACTTTGATGGATTGCAAATAGAGCACATACCCCGTGCAGAAAACTGCATAGCAGATCATCTGTCAAAGTGTGTTGCGCAGAAGCTTCCTGTGGAACCAGGGACTTTTGTTCTCCATCTCACTCAACCCTTCGTATCCCCAGCAACAATGACCCAGAAGAGGATAAAGATGGACTGCGGTAAGCCTCTCCCGATAGAGTCATCCGCTCCCGGCAGATACCCTGCCAGAAACAACTCCTCACAAACTGCCGGACCACCCCCTCCAACCAGGCCCATGGACCCCGCGAACGAGGTTGGTGCTCCCGCAGCAGAGGAGGTGCCTTTAGTCCTCGTTGCCGAGCCCCAGGCTCCAACTTGGGCAAGGCACATTGTCCACTTTCTCCAAACCAGAGAGCTTCCCGGCAACCAAGATGAAGCCGAAAAGGTAGCCTGGAGGGCCAGTATGTATCAGTTTGTCGATGACACTCTATACAGAAGGAGGTCCAACAGTGTGAAATTGAAGTGTGTCTGCCGGGAAGAAGGAAAGGAACTGCTGGCTGAGATTCACAAAGGAATGTATGGCTCCCACATTAGATCAAGGGCATTAGTTGGGAAAGCATTCCGGCAAGGATTCTATTGGCCCACAACCCTCTAAAATGTGAAGCTTGCCAGTTCCATTCAAAGAAAACATACCTGCCTGCCCAAGCTCTTCAAACAATCCCTCTATCATGGCCATTCTCGTTCTAGGGGCTCGATATCCTCGGCCCTTCCCCCGAGCAATCGGGGACATTGAATTCTTGTTCGTTTCCATCGACAAGTTTACAAAGTGGCCGAAAGTGACTACCATGAGAAAGGTGACTGCTCAGTCAGCTATCAAGTTCTTGAAAAAATTGGTGTGTCGTTTTGGAGTTCCGGCAAGGATCATCACCGACAACGGCACCCAGTTCACGAGCCGCACCTTCATGCAATATGTTCATGCCCTCGGATGCAAGATCTCACTTGCCTCTGTGGCACACCCCCGAACCAATGGACAAGCTGAGAGGGCAAACGCTGAAGTGCTGCGCGGACTCAAGACAAGAACTTTTGATATGCTGCAGAAGCACGGCACGCGGTGAATCAAGGAGCTGCTAGTAGTTCTCTGGTCCCTCAGAACGACACCAAACCAAGCTACTAGGCAGACTCCCTTCTCTCTGGTCTACGGGGCAGACGCATTTATCCCCATGGAAGTCATTTACGGGTCACCTCGAGTGCTTGCCTACGATGAAGTAGTGCAAGATCAGCACCAGCGTGACGATGCTGTGCTACTCGAGGAGAACCATCTCCGAGCTGCTACGCGTGCTGCACGCTACCAGCAAGCCTTGCGTCGCTATCATGTCCGAAGGGTTCACACCTGGTGTTTTGAGGAAGGTGACCTTGTCCTTAGGCGCGTTCAGTCTGCCAAGGTTTCAAACAAGTTCTCATCAAAGTGGGAAGGCCCTTACCGAGTAGTACGAGTCACCAGAAGGATTCTATTGGCCCATAGCCCTCCAAAATGTGAAGCCTGCCAGTTCCATTCCAAGAAAACACACCTGCCTACCCAAGCTCTTTATACAATCCCTCTATCATGGCCATTTATGGTCTAGGGGCTCGATATCCTCGGCCCCTTCCCCCGAGTAATTGGGGACTTTGAATTCTTGTTTGTTGCCATCGACAAGTTTACAAAGTGGTCGGAAGTGACTACCATGAGAAAGGTGACTTCTCAGTCAGCTATCAAGTTCTTGGAAAAATTAGTGTGTCGTTTTGGAGTTCTGGCAAGGATCATCACCGACAACGGCACCCAGTTCACGAGCCGCACCTTCATGCAATATGTTCATGCCCTCGGATGCAAGATCTCATTTGCCTCTGTGGCACACCCCCGAACCAATGGACAAGCTGAGAGGGCAAACGCTGAAGTGATGCGCGGACTCAAGACAAGAACTTTTGATATGCTGCAGAAGCACGGCACGCGGTGAATCAAGGAGCTGCTAGTAGTTCTCTGGTCCCTCAGAACGACACCAAACCAAGCTACTGGGCAGACTCCCTTCTCTCTGGTCTACGGGGCAGACGCAGTTATCCCCATGGAAGTCATTTACGGGTCACCTCGAGTGCTTGCCTACGATGAAGTAGTGCAAGATCAGCACCAGCGTGACGATGTTGTGCTACTCGAGGAGAACCATCTCCGAGCTGCTACGCGTGCTGCACGCTACCAGCAAGCCTTGCGTCGCTATCATGTCCGAAGGGTTCACACCTGGTGTTTTGAGGAAGGTGACCTTGTCCTTAGGCGCGTTCAGTCTGCCAAGGTTTCAAATAAGTTGTCATCAAAGTGGGAAGGCCCTTACCGAGTAGTACGAGTCACCAGAAGGATTCTATTGGCCCACAGCCCTCCAAAATGTGAAGCCTGCCAGTTCCATTCCAAGAAAACACACCTGCCTGCCCAAGCTCTTTAAACAATCCCTCTATCATGGCCATTTATGGTCTAGGGGCTCGATATCCTCGGCCCCTTCCCCCGAGCAATTGGGGACTTTGAATTCTTGTTTGTTGCCATCGACAAGTTTACAAAGTGGTCGGAAATGACTACCATGAGAAAGGTGACTGCTCAGTCAGCTATCAAGTTCTTGGAAAAATTAGTGTGTCGTTTTGGAGTTCTGGCAAGGATCATCACCGACAACGGCACCCAGTTCACGAGCCGCACCTTCATGCAATATGTTCATGCCCTCGGATGCAAGATCTCATTTGCCTCTGTGGCACACCCCCGAACCAATGGACAAGCTGAGAGGGCAAATGCTGAAGTGCTGCGCGGACTCAAGACAAGAACTTTTGATATGCTGCAGAAGCATGGCAGGCGGTGAACCGAGGAGCTGCTACTAGTTCTCTAATCCCTCAGAACGACACCAAACCGAGCTACCGTGCAGACTCCCTTCTCTCTGGTCTATGGGGCAGATGCAGTTATCCCCATGGAAGTCATTTACGGTCACCTCGAGTGCTTGCCTACGATTAAGTTGTGCAAGATCAGCACCAGCGTGATGACGCTGTGCTACTCGAGGAGAACCGTCTCCGAGCTGCTACGCGTGCTGCATGCTACCAGCAAGCCTTGCGTCGCTATCATGTCCGAAGGGTTCACGCCCGGTGTTTTGAGGAAGGTGACCTTGTCCTTAGGCGTGTTCAGTCTGCCAAGGTTTCAAACAAGTTGTCATCGAAGTGGGAAGGCCCTTACCGAGTAGTACGAGTCACCAGACTGGGCGCGGTCCATCTGGAGACCGAAGATGGCACTCGATTGCAAAACTTATGGAATATTGTGCATCTCCGCAAGTTCTACCCGTAAGGCGCGGCTGTCGGGCCCTGTCCGGCAGCCACCCTTTTATACAGGCCTTGCCTCAGCTGCATGTAACCCCTTGTAGAAAGCCAGGGCGATGACCATGTGCAAGAGAAAATAAAGAAGCATTGTGGGGGGCGACCAAGATCTACATGCATGCATGAGCATTCCAAGACCACTGCATAAGCATTTCATGAGCATCTGTATATGCATATAGATAGGATCGCATCCTACATTCATTCTCATCTGCATAAAGTTGTAGGTTCCTGCTGTGGACTTGGCTTCGACAAGGAGATAAGGAGATTGTCCGGCACGGCGATCCCAGGCAAGCCAGCCCGATAAGTTCTACCTCTTATCCGTTAGTGTTCTATAAGCTATAACTTGTGCATGAGAAAGCCTCGCCGCTCTTTTGAGACTTAGGTGCTCCCATCCTTGACTCGAACATTGCTTTGGTCAGGATGGTCGCAGTGGCCTTTGGTAAAAAGAAGTTGGCAGGGGCTGGTCCTTCTGTCTGTTCCCTGGCAGACGCAGCTCTCCGGTAGACAAAAAGGGTGCCGGCAAGATAGCCCGCCGGGGAAAAACTCGTTTATTTATATTAAAGAGGCATCTCGCCTCTGCATGGACATACACATGCACGGTTTCCCAGCAAGATTCATCTTTTCGTTAATATGCTGATACAAGTACAAGCATTACAGAACACAAACATGGACTTGAGAGATTACGTTATTTGAATTAAAATTTGGCAAGTGCCTACAGGTTTAAGATTGAAAAAAGGTAAGTGCTCTGTAATGCCCTTTCTTGTCCCTCTCCTCCTAGGCATGGCCGTCAAAGGCGAGGAGGGCAAAAGGAGCGCCTGGGCGGGAGCCTAGCCCGCTCCTCTCGGGCTCCAGGAGAGGTAGCCCGACGGGAATGGGAGCGTGAGGGAACGCCTCGATGGAGAGCACGGAGGAAGTGGCCCCGTCGACCACCACCACCAGGGCCAGCAGGACTTGGCACTGCTAACGGAGCTGCAGCCCGAGAGGATGCCTGCAGGGGTCCAGCTGGAGGACTGCTGGCGGAGCCCGGGAGCACCATCCACACCTCTGCATCCAGCTTCCCGGCAAATCACATTGCCGGTGAGGAGATGCGGGTGCAGATGATGGTGCTGCCACCTGATGAAGATGGTGCAAGCGGCGATCAGCCGGATTCAGAGTCGCCGCTCCCCCGCCCGCTGTCGTCATCATCGCCGTCACTATCCTCCTCGTCGCTTTCGCTAGAGGAGGAGCTTTCGTCGTCGGTCGAGCTCTCCGTGCAGCACCCTAAGCGAACTCCCAAGCACGTGAAGATCTTGACGGAGAGCAGGTCGTTCTCCATTAATTTGAACTGGAGAACGTGCCCCTACGAGAAGCCGTGGGCACGGACAAAGGTTTTCCACCCACGGCGAAGGTACATTACATGAGGGGCAGGGAAGTCGACGTCAACCCTCATACCTCCGTTCCCACAGCCTCTCATGTGCTGTCGCAGAGCGCGTGGTTGCTCGAGCTCCATCTCCCGCATGATGATGAACTCCCGAGGTTGGTCCCCAACGTGGCCTTCCATCGGAGGAGCCGCCGGAGGAGGCGCGGCCAAGGTGCCACCCCACCCTCCTCTTCCTCGAGCGTCGCGGCGACCTCGACCTCGCCCCTTCCTCCTTCCCTCACGGTCGGTTCCGCCACCGCGGGATCCAGGGGAGGAGGGACACGCTGTGGAGTAGAAGCCCTCGTCGCCACCGCCAGGACACCGCGGCGCCCTCGCCCTCTCACCATGGCTAGAAGGGAAGGGCTGCGGAGAAGAAGAAGGAGAAGTGTGTGCAGAGAAGCGCCGCCCCTGTCCCTTTTTATAGGGGGGGCGGGGCTGGGGCTGGCTCCTCATACGGGAAATGGCCGCCCCGCTCCTCCAGTACGGCCTCTCTGCACCCTCTATGACTCTGAGAGTCGAGGCCGACCCTCTGCTCCAACCATCGGTGCTCGGTTTTCATCCATGGCACTCCTCCCCGTGCCCTCCGCATCCACTACCTACCACGCCCAATGCACGCGGAACACGTGGCTGGTGCGTGCGAAACGGGAGGCAAGTGGGATGTCGGTTTCTGCCCCGTGATCATGGGATGAGGAGAATCCGCGGGCCACGATCGAAGTTCTTCCACAACATTGCGCACGACGCGTGGAGAAAATGCAAACTGGCCCGGGATCAAGGCTAATGAAGAAGCAAAGAAGACATCAAGAGACCAGCATCTTCAGCAACCCTCGCCTGTGCACTTATTAGGCCCTACCCCGACGATGCTCGGCAGCGCGTTCGGGGCAGGCCCAGGGGCTTCTGTCGGTGCAACAAACCCTGGGTCTGTTGCCCAGACTGTGCATAGGCACGGGAACAAGATTGAAGCATCAGCCCAGATCAGAGTACAATAACCCCAGAGATTCGAAGGACCAACATGCAGATCAGAGGGGCCAAGATCAAACCAGAGAAGCAGGATATCATCAAGAGAAAATCCTCGCTTGCCGGGCAGGCGAGCCCGGCAAGGGGCGAGGCTACCCCTAGAAACAGATGAACAAAGTGCCCCAGCAGGCCATGCCGGGACTCACGGAAGCAAAACCACATCACCAACCACTCTACCACGACCCACGTCGTCGATTAGTGCGGTGTCAAGCCGTGATAGAGGGGAGGCGAATCTACAGGCTCACCACTGGAGATCGAGGGGAGGAAGGCTCTCCCTAGTCGCCCTGCAAGAGGGGAAATAAAAGCTTGGACATCGTTAGATCTCATCCTATCTGTCGTGCATAGTCATCTACTAAGTGGTGTTCTAAAAACTAATCTAGGTGGCGTTCTTCCAATCAATAAATAAAAATGGTAGCCTGGGCGTCTTAGAGCATCTACAACCAGACGCCCCAAACCCGCCCCAAATACCCGGGCAGACGGCCCGGTCGCGAAATTCGATCCAGACGGGCGCCTCAAACGGGCCTGAAACACGCGGGCTGACAGGCACCCCTCATATCCAGCCCAAATATGGACCGGATATGGGGGCGCCCGGATGCATCCGTCACGTCGGACTGACGCTGATGTCCCATACGAAAATAGTCCAAAACCCGACAGTCCGAAGCTCGTCTACTCTATCGGACCGATGTCCCCGCATGGCACCATTCCGGTGGGCCGAGGAGTGCCTAGCGTAGCTATTTAAGCCGACCGCCAGCATCGAGAGCCTTCCCCTCCACATTTTCCTCCCCCGTCCGCCGCCTCCGCCACTTTCCACTCCCCGTCTGCCACCACTAGTAGCCATGCCCCCACACCTCCGGGTGTGGAGCTACCCATTTCTAACGCCCGAGCATTGGCTACAGCTCCTTGAGTGTATTCGGGCAAGGCCCGGATCGCGGAGGGGCTACCTCCGGATGCAGTGGATCCGAGGAGGAGTTGGAGGAGGAGGAGTATGTGGGGGACGCGGTTTTCCAGGTGGAGCAGCAGGGCATCCTCGATTCCCTCCTCCCGGAGTCAGATGGGGAGGTTAGACTACGTCGTCGGCAAGAGATGGAGGCGGAGCAAGCGCAGAGGAGGAGGATATGCTCGCCTACATGGACGAGGTCGAGGAGGAGGAGGAGAAGGAGCCGGAGCCCTCCTACGCGCCCGTCCACCCGGCGCCCGGCACCGACGTCGTGGACATCTCCCACGACAAAGATTAGATAGAATAGTACGTAGTATGTAGTACGTAGGATTTCTTTTGCATGCTTTGTATGGATCTAGGGATTGAAATATGAGAGACTCGGATGCAGAATAGCAAATTTAAGGCATGACTAGTCACTGTATGTGCTTTTGAGGGATCGAATTTGCCGAGTCCAGCTGTAGATCCTCTTACGGCCGGCGGTTAAGCGAGACGGGACATGTCGTCAATTGACCAACCGACTGATGCCCAAGCCTCCCAATTATGCTTTAGCAGGTCGGCGACTCAATGGGTGTGAAATTATTCTTCTAGACTTTCTTTTTATTTTATTTCTATTTTCCTATATATAATTTCTATCAAGGTTTGTTTATATTAATTAAATGCATTTTTATTGCTACTTTTTATATGTATGTATACATTAACTTCTATATGTTCTATAAACATATACTCCGTATAAATTAACTTCTATATATTCAACAAGCTATACTAGAGTTACAAAACACATACATTGTTGCTCGGAACATCTATGTCATGTTAAAGTGGTGCATCAGGGCTCCACCCTTGTCGCTGATAGCTCGATCCTGACCAGCAAATTGTGCATCGCCATTGCTATTAGCACAATTGCTTGTATCATCTCTGCCTGCCTCCAGAGGACAGCTCTCCGATGACTAATCTTATTCCGCGCATAGCGTGGAGGTGGTTGATACACCGCGCACCCCCACACACGCTATTCGGCTAGCCTCCTTGGGCCTTCTGTTCGATTTTTCCTTTTAGTTTTAGGAAGAATCGGGCTTTGGTTCTTCTTTCCTTTTTCCATTGTTTTCCTCTATCAGTTATCTTCCAGTTTTACAATTTTTTTCATTTAAAATCATGAATCTTTGTTGATTTTGAAAGAATTTTCAAATTTGTGAACATCATGAATTTTGGGATTATTTTTGAAACATGGAATTCTTTTTTAATTTCACATTCCTTTCAACATATGACAATATTTCAAATTTATAAACATGTTTTGAAATTAGGAAACATTTCGTAAACTCATCATTCTTAAACTACAAAACCTTTTATAAAATTCAAGAATATTTAATAATTTTGCGAATATTTTTAAATTAAAGAATATTTTATAAAATTTGATTTTTTTTTAATTGGGAGTCGGTTTCGAAAATCATGGAAAAAAATTATATTCATGTTTTAAATTCCATCTTTTTAATAAAATCATGAACATTGTTTTTCAAATTCTTGAATATTTCCTAAATTTAAGAACACTTTTAATTGCAGAACATTTTATAAATTTAGCAAACGTTTGTATGAAATTGATACATACCTTGAAATCCATTAATAACTTTTTGGAACATTTTCGGAACTCTTTTTATTATATAATTTGAAAGAAAACAACCAAACTAAATTCTGTGTAAAATGTTAATGAGGACGGCCCACTAGGCGCTCGCTTTCTGCGGAGTACTAACAGCTACGCGCTGTACATCAGGTCCTGTCTGCGGGGCGAGCCTATGCCTCGCTTAATGCGAGGTGGTAGCCAGCCTCGCCCGCGCACCCCTACAGAAGCTGGTAAGGGCCGGTCTCGGACGGAAGTGTATTCGACATGCAGACGTCATACCGTACTAATTTCCATTTTATTTTCTTCTTTTTATTTTGAATGAAAATATTTGAGAACATAATTTAATAAAATTTAAGAAACTGTGTTTCAAAAAATTGAACGCAACTTTCAATTTTTTAATAAATTTTAGAAAATAATATTTTGACGATGAAAAAATATTCCTGAGTTTTAAAGAATAGTTCTCGTGTTTCAAAAAAATGTTTGTGACATTAAAAAAATGTTTATACAAAGTATAAATTTTTTCCACAGAGGTTAATTTTTTTGGCATTAAAAATATATGTTACATTTTAAAGGAATATTCATGTGCTTTAAGAAAATTTCTGTGTAATTTTAAAATATATTTATACAATGTTAAAAATGTTTGAATAGTTTTAAAAATGCTTATTGCAATTTATAAAATGTTTAATGTGTATTTGAATAATCATGACCATGTATTCAATACAGTGTTCAAAATTATGTATTTACAAAAAATGTTCATTGTATATTTGATAAATATTCAACGTGTATCAAAGAAATGTTTCACGTGTACATTAATAATGTATGTTATGTAATGAAAAAAGGTAGACATGTATTACGAAAAGAAAATCAATAAAAATCGACAAAGACATATAAAGCAGAGAAAACCAAAAAGAAACAAAGAAAACCAAAGCATAATAAAGAAAAGAAGAAGAAAAATGAAGAATCTAGGTGAAAAAATTCCAAAAAAATAGAACAATACCAGAGCTTGCAGCGACCAAATGGACGTTAATGGCCGGCAAATTTGTGCGGACACCGTGGGGCGCTACGGTGAGGAGCTATCATAACACGGTGCTTCCTATTTATTACGCAGGTGACTCGGTAGCGACCAATCGCATACCGCGACGGTCATGTGTCACTGTACTTATTCCTAACTTGATAATGCCCCCCGCGCTACTGCGGGAATCTTCATGAAATAGATTCATATATAGGTGCTAAAAAACTAAAAATATTGCAAAAATGAATTTGAAACTGCTCTCAACTTATATTTTAAAAACAATATAGCATATGGAGCATGTGATAAAATATTTTATGAAAAGAGAAAAATACTGGATTGAAATCAACAGGGTGCATACATGACAAAAATGTGTAACATGACCTACATATATTTGCTCCAAACGTCATGTCTATGCCCACACAAAAATTAGTGCAACAAATTGACATGCATGACTGTTGAGGTGGCATGGTTGCATTGATAGATTAGTGCATACATTGTAAATTATGACCACATGCATGACCTGATGATGTGACATAGTTGCATGAAAAGGAAAAATAGGTAATGAGTTGCAACTATTTAAGAATATAGGATAAGACTCACCTACAGGCGACCACTAGCGGGCTGGTCCATTTGGCGCGGGTGCTCGTTGCCGCTCGTAGCGCGCAGTGTAGGTTCGCTCGACCTGTTTTCTCTATTTATTTTTTTCTTTTCTTTTTTTTTCTTTTCTTTTTGTTGTTTCATCAGTTTTCTTATATTTGGTTTTCCCCTACGTTTCCTTGTTTTGTATTGGTTTTCATTGTTTTTCTTTCTTTCGTCGGTATACTTTGTTTTTGTTTTGTTTCTTTCTTGGTTTCTTCGTATTCTTTGTTTTTTTGTTTGTTTGTTAGTTTTATCTGTTTTTTTTCTTTAAACACATGTCTACTTTTTTCTCAGTACACAATGTACATTTTAGAGCACACATGAGTTGTTTTGATACACGTTGGACATTTTCTGAATACATGATGTATGTTTTTTTAAACACATGTTTTCAACATTTTCTTGAACACATCATAACATATTTTCAAATACATGCTGTACATTTTATAATTTTAATAAAAATATTCTTAAACTACACAAATATGTTTTTACAGTGTACAAATATTTTTGAACAAAATTGTGGTCATCTTTTTGACACACATGACTTTTTTCTTTAAAATGTCATACAAATTTTGTAATGGGAAAAACATTAACCTGCTGGACCTTTTTTTTACATTGTATAAATATTTTCTTAAATGTCACAAACATTAATCACAGGAATTTTTGTTCAGTAGGTCGCGTTTCTTTTAATGATACAAAATCATTTTTTTTTCGTTCACACAAACATTTTTTTTTACATTGCACACAGTATTTCGATAATATGAGGAACATATTTTTATGAACTCGTGAATATTGTATTAAATATAACGTGCTATTAATGTCAGAATTGTATGAATAAGCGGACATTTTTACAATATTTTTTAAAAAAGTCAGGTACATGTTTAAACGCATGACTTTTTTTAGATATCGTATAAAAAACTGTACAAATGACTAAAATTTTCCATACACCTTTAATTTTCAAACGCATGATTATTTTTTTTTCCAAAATTTTATGTAAAGTGTTAAATATAAAATGAATATAAACAATAGTAATGAAAAAATGTGAGATAAAAATGAAAGGAAACAAAAATGTGAGTTAAAAACGAAAAGAAAAATAATAAAACATGAGTGGCATTAGCGTGACGCGTACACGTGGTTATTGGGTCGGAGCGGCCACGGCTCTTTTAGGCGACCCTACACTAGGAATCACAATGGGTGGCACATAATGAACATAAAGCCTACTTATTTTGCTCCTTGTGTAGTTTGTACTCTAAAAGGTCTCATATTTAGGAACGAAGGAAGTATAACTTGACGGAGACTTTGTTAAGTCTCAGTCGAGTGAGATCTAGCCAGACCTATGAATGAACTGGTAGGCGTTGCTTCACTGATCCCGGTCGTGCGAGCCTTTTGTGCCACCAGCTGACCATACAATCAGCCCATCTCACCCGCATTTGTCCCCGCCCAGCGTCGAGAGCGCTAACTCCCACCCACGCGGGGTTCATGCACGGCTGAGACGGCTGGCATCGTCGGCGCCACACGCGTAAGTCCGGTGACAAGCAGTCCAACCCGTCAGAGGTGTCGGATTGGACTAACACACGAGTATCCAACCCTGGCCCAGCCTTTTTTTAAAACTCTCCAACCCCTTTATTTATTCATTGGAAACCAACAAAGAATCATTTGCAAGCAAAGGGGCGATGGCACTAGGGGCCATATCAAACCATGAACTAGGGGTGAAAACCTAGCCATTCTAGCTCATTCATGGGCAACAAAGTTTGCTTCTCTATGACAGTGCTCAAATCAAACCCTAGCAACATCAGCCGACATGTGATAACAATCATCAATAACGCCAACCATCAGGCCTGCAAATTGTCCACCGTCTTGCATTGACTTGATCAGATCTCTATTATCAGAATTTATAACTAATCTGGAACAACCATAGCTCTACACCAGATTTAGCCGAAAGCGCAAGACCAGTGCCTCCGCTGTAAATGCATCCATACACTCTCCGGCAACATTATTCCCAGCCGCCAAGAAATTTCCTGAACTATCCCGCAGGACTGCCCCCATAGTAGCATGTAAAGTGTCATGATCAAATGAGGCATCTACATTAAGCTTAACGAAGCTTGTCAGTGGTCTTCCCCATGGATCGTCTGGTCTTCGCTTTGGGAATAGAGGCAGTCAAGGAGCTTGCAGCAAGTGCTCGAATGGAAGCCACTATTTCCTTGACTTGTTGGACATGTTCATTATGTACTAGCTTCCTTCTCTCCCACCAAAGGTACCAAGAAGTGATAGCCAAGACCAGGTCTGATCTTTCTTGCCCCAACACGAGATCTCATTAGCTGGATGATTTAATAAGTAAGCTAGAACTGCTTCTCTGACATGATTGACAGTGCATGCACAAGCAATGATATCTCCCAATCCCAGTTCATACCATACTTGCTTCGCCTTCATACAGAGGAATAGCATGTTTAACTGTCTCTCAGTCCTCACAGGCAGGAAATTTTGTGTTAAATTTCATGTGCCAAGGTTATTCTGCATGGTAGAGATCCATGTAGAGTTCTCTACAGAATTTTTTTAGCCTTCGCTTGGCTGGGTAATTTCCAAACTATATCCCATATTGGGTTAATAGATGCAGCAGTAGTCCATCTCTTCTGCCTCTTGCCTCATATTTATCTCTCCACACTATATGATAGGCTGATTTGACCGAAAAAGACGCAGGTTTTGGCAAGTGTCAAGAAATGAAATCATCCATCTCATAGGCTGGCAGGGGGATAGCTAGAATGCGTGAAGCATCAACATGCCAAAATGTTTGCTCTATCTTCTTTTTGAAAAAAAACACCAGCTTCATTTATTGGAAATAACAGTTACATCGTCTATAATAAAAGATACAATATCATTCATAGGTTCCTCAAACCAATCACTAGTCAGAGAAAATTTAGCTAGCCTAGCAATTTCATGAGCAACCTTATTTGATTCCCTGTTACAATGTTCAAATATAATAAGGTAAAAGTCACACACCATAAAATAATAATCATTGAAGACTGCAGCCACCCCTCCTGCTGAATGTCCTCCATTCTTCATTATGTCAATCACTTCCATATTGTTGGAGTTAACAAAAAGATGATTGCATCCCGCCTTCTGTGCAAGTGATAAGCCAAGTCTTAGAGCCAAAGCTTCTACTGTCAAAACATCTGCACACCAATCCATCCTCCAATTCCCCCCAACCATAAACCTTCTTTTGTCATCTCCAAGGACAACCCCAGTTGTGCCCCTAAGAAGGTCATGATCAAAAGAAGCATCAACATTCAACTTCACAAAACACTTCAGTGGTATTTCCCATACCTCTATTCTATTTATAGCCTTTGGGGATTGTGCATTACATAGTTTGCTGTAATAGTTCGGGCTCCCATGGAAGTTTGGCATGTATCTTGAGACTTTCCTTCATAAACCAGCTTACCTCTATCCTACCATAAATACCAAACTGTTATAGCGGTCAGTTCACATACATTTTGGATGCCCAATATAGATAATACTTGCTCTGGCATAAGAAGTAGGGACTCCAAAACTGCCTCTCTCGCACGATCAATAACACATGCTTTACTAATGGTCTCATGCAATCCCAGCTTCTCACAAACCTCTTTCGCCTTCTGTCACAAAAACAACACGTGTTTTGTATCTTCTGGCCCATTCAAGCATGATGGGTATATGGGCGAAACTTTCATATGTCTATTAGCAAGCGTAACTCGACATGGTAGGGTTCCATGCAAAGTACGCCAAATGAAAAATTTCACCTTTGCTGGTCAAGATAATTGCCAAATCTTACCCCAAATGGGATTGAGATTTATTCTACCCATACCATTTGGGTGTTGCAACTTCCTTCCATGTTGTTTGTTCCATTCCTCCAAATAAGTCGAACGAACCATAAACAATCCATCTTTTGTATAGCTCCAAGTAATGAAGTCCGTCATGTTATGCATAGGGAGGGGAATCGTAAGCACCCTTTGAGCGTCAATTGGCCATAAAGTCTATCTCACTAAGTTTCATCCCAACAGTTGGTAACTGGGTCGATAAGATCAACAACTTTTGACAAGAGATGCCCTCTTTTAGGGGTAATAACTTTCCTATTCGCACAGTTTCGGATCCATGCATCTCTCCAAATATCAATATTTTGTCCATCCCCAACTCTCAGATATAACCATTTTTGAGTGAATCAACTCCCGCCATAATACTTTGCCAAGTAAAAGAGGAACCCTTTTTAAGACTTGCATTCATTAAGTCTCCACCCAAAAAATATTTAGTTCTCAGGATGGTGGCACATGGAGTCAGGGTTGTCAAGAAGACGCCACACTTGTTCGGCTAACAAAGCCAGATTAAAACAATGTATATCTCTGAAGCCCATACCTCCTTGGTCTTTTGGGACACACATATTCCACCATGCTATCCAATGCATTCTCTTCTAGTTGTCCTCATCACCCCACCAAAATTGTGACATCGCGTCAATGATTCCTTTACAATTTTTTTAGGAATTTTAAAGACGGACATCGCATAAGTTGGGATAGCTTGTACAACTAATTTGAGTAAAATTTTCTTCCCTCCAGCGGATAACAATTTTTCTTTCCATCCATTAATTTTCATAATAATATGATCAATCAAGAATTGGAAACAATCAATTTTATTCATACCCATATTTGCAGGCAAACCCAAATATTTGTCATTGAGTGCTTCAGTCATAATATTTAGAATAGTACAGATGTCTTGTCTTCCACTTTTGTTTGCTCTATGGATTGGTCATCCCAAGCACCTGTTTTTTTTGCGGGATAAACTTTTGATCTATTCATCTTCAATCATGGTAGTACATCGAACACTAGAATTAAAAATTACATCCAGATCCGTAGACCACCTAGTGACGACTACAAGCATTGAAGCGAGCCGAAGGCGCGTCGCTGTCATCGCCCCTCCCTCGCCGGAGCCGGGCAAACCTTGTTGTAGTAGACAGTCGGGAAACACCTTTTACCGGATCAATAAGGTCTGAGACGTGACAGCCCAGCACCCCGTTCAGAGAGACCGACGAGGACGTCGAAGAGAGGAGCAGGGCCACCCAATCACGCCAGCGCGCACAAAACCCTAGCTGCTGTAGTAGTTCTAGTAGGTAATCCCAGGAGACCATATCGAACGCCTTCTCGATGTCGAGCTTCATGAGTAGCGCGGGGGTTTTGCGGCGATGCACGTAGCGGACGGTGTTTTGCACATAAAGGAAACTATCGTGGATGCATTTTGTTTTGAGGAAGGTTGTCTGTGCCGGTGATATGATTGTGTGGATCACCTTCGCTAGCCTGATGGAAAGTACTTTGGAGATAAGCTTCGCAACTGAGTGTATGAGACTAATCGGCCGATAATTCATGATCGTCGTCGCCCCGTCCTTCTTTGGGAGGAGAACGATCATCGCCTTGTTGATGGCGGCAATGTCACCGGTCGGATTTCGGGTTCCGGTAAAACCCTTGAGGTTCAAACTCTGGGGTGCGCACGAAGAGATCTCCCCCCTAGATCACGCTCTCACCATGATCTCAAAGCTCAACACGTCGAACTCGCAGAACAAAGGACATAGGGTTTATACTGGTTTGGGCCACCGTTGTTGTGTAATACCCTACTCTAGTGTGGTGTGGTGGATTGCCTCTTGGGCAGAGGACGAACGAGTACAAGGGAAGAACAACCTCCTGAGGAGAGGTGTCCTTGAGATCGATAAGCTTGTGTGGTGGCCTTGGTAGAGTGGATCCAATCCAAGATGAGCTGATCCCCGACTATGGTGGTAGCTAGTCCTATTTATAGAGGCCCTGGTCCTCTTCCCAAATGTAGGCGGGAAGGGATCCCACAATGGCCAAATTTGAAGGGAGACAACTAGTACAAGTTATCCTGACAAAAGGTGGTCTTCGCCTGCCAAAGGCTCTGGTGGTGACGCCGTTCTGGGCTCCACGGTGACCTCCTTCCTGCCGTCCTGCAGGTCTTGGTCTTGTTGCACCGATATGGATACCTTTACCTGATGCCTCGGGACTCCTCGCCTGCGCTTGCCTCCTTAGCACCAAATAGGAAACGAGTACACTGCGCGCGCTGGCACCCGCCTGGCGCCCGCCTGGCCTTGGTCATCATGGCTTACGTCATAGGGACCCCACAAGGTGCCCCTCGCCTTGATCTCTCCGCCCCTCGCGAGTCAGCCTGGTGAGGCCGCTCCCGAGGAGGTCTTGCATCGTCCGCCTCGCGAGGCTTGGCCCCTCGCGAGGGTCTTGAGTGTTCGCTGATGAAGATGGGCCGAACAGGGCCGCTGGTGGAGCCACACCGTGCGCCACAGGCAGGCAAGTCTGGGGACCCCCGTTCCTAGGACGCCGACATCACCCCCCAACAGGTGGTAGAACTGATGAAAAACCACCATGATGTCTAGCTTGATGATCAGCCAACATGTTCGGAAGAAGGTTCCGTTGAATCCATCTGGCCCATGCGCTTTCTCCTGGGGCGAGCTGCAGATTGCCTGCCACACCTCATCTCTGAGAAGGGGTTATCTAGGCCCGCCACCAGCAGGGTGGGCAGGTTGATCGAACCCCAATCGATGGTGGTGTTTTTGACGGGCGCAACCCCCAGGGTGGTGCTGAAGTGGTCGTGGATTGCCTTTGCCTTGTTGTCGTGTGAGGTAACCACGGATACCGGCGTGTGAATGGCGTGGATGAAGTTTTTTTTGCCTCCTAGAATTGATCTTCGCTTGGAAGAAAGCCGTCCGTGCATCGCCGACCCGCAGCCAAGCGACACGCGAGGCTTGACGTTTCCTGGCACGCTCGATCGTGGCAAGTCCTAGAACGCGAAGCTTGAGCATCCTCCGGAGGCCGAGCTCGCTGCTGGAAAGCCGCATGTGCTCCTGGCGATGTCGAGGCGAAGAACCACCTCGTTTGCGATGTCCAGTTGCAGCTTGGTGCTACTGAAGAAGCCTTTTGCCCAGATTTTGAGGTCCTTTGCCACCCTACCTAGCTTGATTTGGAAGTGTCTGAAAGCACACCTAGAGGCGACTGGGCGATCCCATGCGTGTTGCACCGTTGCATGGAAGCGGGGGAAGCGCGGCCAAAAGGATTCAAAGCGGAACCAAGCCGGTCGACGTGGTGCGGTGGCTGCAGCGAGCAGCAGCGGACAGTGGTCGGAGCAGGATGTCGAGGTGGCGTGGAGGAGGAAGTGTTGGGAACGTAGTATTTTAAAATTTTGCCTACGATTGCGCAAGATCTATGTGACGCCCCGAGACCGTTGCGCCAGGTGTCTTCCAGTTATTCGCTGTTGTTGCCTTGTCATTTGTTTGTGTGTCATGCATTTCATATCATGTCATCATGTGCATCGCATTTGCATACGTGTTCGTCTCATGCATCCGAGCATTTTCCCCGTTGTTCGTTTTGCAATCCAACGCTCCTATGTCCTCCGGTGTCCTCTTTTGCCTCTTTTCGTGTGCGGGTGTTAAACATTCTCGGAATGGACTGAGACTTGTCAAGTGGCCTTGGTTTACTACCGATAGACCGCCTGTCAAGTTTCGTGCCATTTGGACTTCGTTTGATACTCCAACGGTTAACCGAGGAACCGTAAAGGCCTCGTATGTGTTGCAGCCCAACACCTCTCCAAAGTGGCCCAAAACCCAGCTTGCAGGTGCTGTTGATACCATGCAGGTGACACAACCGAGCTCAAGGAGGAGCTCGATGAAGATCGTGTTCATTGTGTTGCTTCGTTTCCAGTTGATCAGTAGTGGAGCCCAGTCGGGGCGATCAGGGATCTAGCATTAGGGGTGGTCTTCTTTTATTTTGGTTCCATAGTCGGACCTTGTTTGTATCTGGATGTTGTAATGTTATACTCTTGTATTGTGTGAAGTGGCGATTGTAAGCCAACTCTGTACCTCTTTCTTATTCGGTACATGGGATGTGTAAAGATTACCCCTCTTGCGACATGCCTACAATGCGGTTATGCCTCTAAGTCGTGCTCCGACACGTGGGAGATATAGCCACATCGTGGGTGTTACAAGCTGGTAATCAGAGCCTTCCCCGACTTAGGAGCCCCCTGCTTGATCGAATCGTTGGCGTTGTTGAGTCTAGAAAAATGGTTTGAGTCTTATAGGATTATATTTATCAGAGAGTAGGATTCTTTTTACTCCTCAGTCCCTTCGTCGCTCTGGTGAGGCCTCCTGACATAGAGTTTTGACTCTTCTCTCCTCAAATTTCACTAAAAAAATTTAGGATCACGCGGGTATTTTGGAATCGTTCCGATGGTTTTGTGACGAGAACATTGTTTCTTGGTGCCTCCTGACATTTAGGGGTTGTGGCAGTGTCCCGGGGAGTTGAGCTCCGAGGTGTTGTCATCACAATTTTATCGTTGCAGTTCTGGAATACCCGAGTTTCGCCGACATCGAAAATCTCTTTTATGCAGTTGTTGGTGTGATAACCTCGATGCCACCCAGTACTGGGGAGGGAGTTCGGGAGTATTGCCATAACTCATATAACGGATGCTTTTTGAAGGTTGAGGTAAATGATTTGTGAAGGTTTCTTGATTATGTGTTGAAGGATGGATACAGCTGGATGTAGGATTTGCTAGTTTTGGGTGAGATATTATGCTTCCCCTGTATCCCCAACCCCTGATTGCATAACCGGAAAGTTTCGGGAGTTTATAAGTGGGAATTCAAGTAGCTCCTAGGACATCTTTCCGACAGATGTATGATATGAAATTGGGGTTCAACGTCTAGTGGTCCGCCTATCCACGGTTGGTTTTACAGTGGTCTCATTGCGTCTTAAAGAGTCCTTGGTTGTGCTGACTCGGGGACGCTTTGTATGTCATGTGCACTGCCTTGTACATGATGGTGTTGTACGATCGAGCCTGTGTGGGCCCCACCACAAAAACTTCGGACGAAATCTCTATCATATGTTTGTTCCGGCTTATTCTGCAAGCTAATCCTTTGTTTTGTTTTGAGTTGTGGTATTCGAGTTGCTTCGAAGACAAGTGTTGATTCCATACCTTTCCTAAGTGGTGTTCTCATACTCCTATGTGAATACTAATCCTTCATGATAATCGAGATTGTCATGCCAATTCTTTTCCCAACCGACATGCTCCTCTTCAAGTGGATCCAATCATTTCAACATTCCGCAAGATCAGCTCTAGTCTTCTCAACGTTGTTTGTTTCATTCGTCCCAAATTGTCTTTGTTTTCCCACCCTCCCACCCCTTTTTCTTCAAGGACTCGGATTTCTTAATCAAGTATCCATCTTATTGATGTGAAGTCTCGCCATTCTTTTCATCAATGTTCTTATCCGGTGATTCTCAAGAAGATACTAACGGAGCTTCAAGTTCATCACTCTTCACTCGTTTTCTTCTCCGGTGGATGAACTCAAGCTTTATCGATCATATCCTTTCCTTGTTGCACAATGTTTCCTCATGTCGGTGCACCTCTTAATCATTCACCTCTCTCTATTCATTTGTTTCAGAGTGCTGAAGATATCTCGAAGATTCGTGTTTCTACTCTGCATTCGTTCAAGCTCTTTTGAGGATGTTGTCTCATTCAAGCCATTTAATTTAACCGGTGCAAACTCTCTTTCAAGCAATCATTTCAACGGTGTTTCTTTTGAGTGGGCCCTAACCCACAGGTCTTTTTCCAGGATCTTACCTGACTCTTCTAATTTTACCGGAGCTATCTCAAATTCTTTCAAAGTTTGACGTAAGAATGAGTTATCGTCAGTCAAATGTCTTTCTCCAAGATCTTTCAAATTCTTTTCATCGTCGGTGCAATCTTTCTAATATTCATCCCGGAGTATCTCAACAACTCATGTTGATGTTTTGCATCGTCATTCTCAACATTTGAAGACCGAAGAAGATTTTTCTCTCAATCTTGCTCCATTATCTTCAAGATTCATGGTTCTAGCTTGTTGCCTTCCTCTCATAATTGTTTTCGATTGTGAGAATTCGTTTCACCCATCCGGAGCAATTCAGGAGTCTTTTCAGTTTGATCATCTGGAGCCCATCATCTCAGATTTATTCATTCCAGCTTTCAGCTCTCACTCTCCAAATCTTATAGGTGCATCATTCAAGTATTCTTTAATCAGCTCGTGATCCATTCGCTCACTTGTATCTAAATTCTCTCAAGCATCTTCGTTCATTTGCTAATTCTTCCTGGTGTTTCTTTATCTTTTTCTTCATTCATTTTCAATTCTTACGGTGGTTCGTTCAAGATTTTCTTCCTTGCTATCATATCAATTCATTCATTGTTTCAATCCTACCGGTGGATCGTTGAAAACCTTCCCAAGTTGGTGCTATCTATCTTAATCCTTTCTACGAGAATAAGTAGTATGCCAAATCCGTTGCTTGTCATCAATTTAATTGGTGAAGGATACGCATAACATAATTCTTATTCTGTTTCATCCAAGTGATCAATTCCTTCCTTCGGAGTTTGTTCATGATGAATAAATTCTTGATTTCATTTGTTCATCTTTCTTTCCCAGAGTCCCAAGCTCTCGCAATTACATCACCACGGAGATCCATCTAAATCATTACAAGGATTCACCTTGTGTTTTCAACTTCTCTTTCCTTTTGTTTGATCATTCTTTTATTACCGGAGTTTTTCATGGAGGCTCTACATGATGGTTCATCAAGGATTTAATTCCTTCTTGGAGTGTTCATTGAGATTCTTTTCAGAGGAGCTCAAGCTTTCTTCATCTTGCAATCTGGAGTGCAATTGTTCTCCCTTATCTTTTCAGAGGAGCTCAAGCTTTCTTCATCTTGCAATTTGGAGTGCAATTTTCCTTCGTGTTTCATGATTCACATGTTGTCAAGAATGGGATATTTTAAATCCACCAAACTCTTCGTTGGAGTTATCTTGTGTCATATCTCACCTAAAGCCTTCCCTAAGGAATGTTGCTATTTATGGTGCTCATAAATGACCCAAGTTCTTCATTTATCCTCCCGGTGAAATAAGTTTCTCGTCTCCTTGTTCATATCAATCCAATCTATTGTTTCCATTAGCGGCACAATTTCACCTCTTGATTTCGAGATGTTTTCCATAAGCCCACAACAAGCTTACTCTTTTCGTTGTTGGTTTTCCAACAATTCCGTTCGACCCTTCTCCTAAAGATGCTTTTCTAGCTCATTTGTGGCAGAAGTTGTCATTTTCTTCTCAATTCTTTCGATTCCAATGATATATCTTCTATTCTTCCTTACGGAGGCATGGTGATGTTGCTCTCTTCGTCCTATCATCTCATTTTTCCAACATCATGCTCTTTCCTTTGCCTATCCATTCAACCGGAGTGTTGTGTCCTTCATTCAAGTTCTCTCATCTTATCACGTTTTGCCCCCCTTCTCAACCGGAGTGCTGTCGGAAATCTTTCTTACCCCTTGTGCCATTCTTTCATTTGCCGGAGGCAGTGTGTTGTTGATTTCATCAAGTATCATCCAATCTTTACAAGTTCATGTTCAATTCCTTCCATTTACAATCGGAGTGCTGTCCAAATTATATCATTCTTTTCATTCTCTATCTTGTTTTAACCGGTGTGTTGTGTCTATCATTCTTTCCTAACCGGAGTCTCATCCAACTGCTTTCATTTTGCCAAGTTCATATTCTATGCCTTCCATTTTCAACCGGAGTGCTTGCATCTACCTCTTGTCCATTGTAACAATTTTTTTCCATGTCTTTCAACCTACAAGGTTCTCGTAATGTTCCTTGTTCCTTTTCTCTAATGGAGTGTTTTCAACCTCGTTCATCTTCGCTGTATTCTTTTCTCGAAATTTGTTCAACCTTTCAAGGTTCTTTGGTTTCACTTATTTGTCGAAGAAGCAACTTAGTTTTACCGCTTATCTTCCTCTTCCATTTTTCCCACCGGTGCCATTCTAGATCTCGGGACGAGATCCTCTCGTAGTGGTGGAGTGTTGTGACGCCCCGAGACCATTGCGCCAGGTGTCTTCCAGTTATTCGCTGTTGTTGCCTTGTCATTTGTTTGCGTGTCATGCATTTCATATCATGTCATCATGTGCATCGCATTTGCATACGTGTTCATCTCATGCATTCGAGCATTTTCCCCGTTGTCCATTTTGCAATCCGGCGCTCCTATGTCCTTCGGTGTCCTCTTTTGCCTCTTTTCATGTGCGGGTGTTAAACATTCTCGGAATGGACCTAGACTTGTCAAGCGGCCTTGGTTTACTACTGGTAGACCGCCTGTCAAGTTTCGTGCCATTTGGGCTTCGTTTGATACTCCAATGGTTAACCGAGGAACCGTAAAGGCCTCGTGTGTGTTGCATCCCAACACCTCTCCAAAGTGGCCCAAAACCCAGCTTGCAGGTGCCGTTGATACCATGCAGGTGACGCAACTGAGCTCAAGGAGGAGCTCGATGAAGATCGTGTTCATTGTGTTGCTTCGTTTCCACTTGATCAGTAGTGGAGCCCAGTCGGGGCGATCGGGGATCTAGCATTAGGGGTGGTCTTCTTTTATTTTGGTTCCGTAGTCGGACCTTGTTTGTATCTGGATGTTGTAATGTTATACTCTTGTATTGTGTGAAGTGGCAATTGTAAGTCAACTCTGTACCTCTTTCTTATTCAGTACATGGGATGTAAAAGATTACCCCTCTTGCGACATGCCTACAATGCAGTTATGCCTGTAAGTCGTGCTCCGACATGTGGGAGATATAGCCGCATCGTGGGTTTGACAATCTATCTATGAGAAGCATAGAAACGAGCAGGGAGAGTGTGTCCACATACCCTTGTAGACCGAAAGTGGAAGTGTTAAGTAACGTGGTTGATGTAGTCGAACGTCTTCGCGATCCAACCGATCAAGTACCGAACACACGACACCTCCGCGATCTGCACATATTCAGCTAGGTGACGCCGAGGGAGAGTTTCATCAGCACAACTACGTGGTGACGGTGATGATGAAGTTACCGACGCAGGGCTTCTCCTAAGCACTACGACAATATGACTGAGGTGGAAATCTGTGGAGGTGGGCACTGCACATGGCTAAGAGATCAACTTGTGTGTCTATGGGGTGCCCCCCTCCCCCGTATATAAAAGAGTGGAGGAGGGGGTCGGCCGGCCTCATAGGGCACGCCCCAAGGGGGAATCCTACTCCTACTAGGAGTAGGTTCCCCCTTTTCCTAGTCCAACTAGGAGGGGGAAGGAAAGGGAAGAGGGGAAGAAGGAAAGGGGGGGCGGCCCCCTCCCCAATTTGGATTGGGCTTGGGGGCGCGCCCCTCCTCTTGGCCGCCTCCTCCTCTCTTCCACTAAAGCCCATGAAGGCCCATTAACCCCCGGGGGTTCTGGTAACCCCCGGTACTCCGGAAAATGCCCAAACCTATCCGAAACCTTTCCGGTGTCCAAACATAACCTTCCAATATATCAATATTTATGTCTCGACTATTTTGAGACTCCGCGTCATGTCCGTGATCACATCCGGGACTCCAAACAACCTACATCAAATCACATAACTCACAATACATATCGTCATCGAACGTTAAGCGTGCGGACCCTACGGGTTCGAAAACTATGTAGACATGACCGAGACTCATCTCCGGTCAATAACCAATAATGGAACCTGGATGCTCATATTGGTTCCTACATATTCTACGAAGATCTTTATCGGTCAAACCGCATAACAACATACATTGTTCCCTTTGTCATCGGTATGTTACTTGCCCGAGATTCGATCGTCGGTATCATCATACCTAGTTCAATCTCGTTACCGGCAAGTCTCTTTACTCATTCCATAATGCATCATCCTGCAACTAACTCATTAGTCACATTGCTTGCAAGGCTTATAGTGATGTGCATTACCGAGAGGGCCTAAAGATACCTCTCCGACAATCGGAGTAACAAATCCTAATCTCGATCTATGCAAACTCAACAAACACCATTGGAGACACCTGTAGAGCATCTTTATAATCACCCAGTTACGTTGTGACATTTGATAGCACACTAAGTGTCCCTCCGGTATTCGGGAGTTGCATAATCTCATAGTCATAGGAACATGTATAAGTCATGAAGAAAGCAATAGCAATAAACTAAATGATCACAGTGCTAAGCTAACAGATGGGTCTTGTCCATCACATCATTCTGTAATGATGTGATCCCGTTCATCAAATGACAACACATGTTTATGGCTAGGAAACTTAACCATCTTTGATTAATGAGCTAGTCTAGTAGAGGAATACTAGGGACACTCTGTTTGTCTATGTATTCACACATGTACTAAGTTTCCAGTTAATACAATTCTAGCATGAATAATAAACATTTATCATGAAATAAGGAAATAAATAATAACTTTATTATTGCCTCTAGGGAATATTTCCTTCATTCTCCCACTTGCACTACAGTCAATAATCTAGTTCACATCGCCATGTGATTTAACACCAATAGTTCACATCTTTATGTGATTAACACGCATAGTTCACATCGCCATGTGACCAACACTCAAAAGGTTTAGTAGAGTCAATAATCTAGTTCACATCGCTATGTGATTAACACCTAAGAGTCATAAGGTATGATCATGTTTTGTCTATGAGAGAAATTTTTAGTCTACGGGTCTGCAATATTCAGATCTGTATGTATTTTGCAAATTTCTATGTCTACAATACTCTGCACGGAGCTACTCTAGCTAATTGCTACCACTTTCAATATGTATCTAGATCAAGACTTTAGAGTCATCCAGATCGGTGTCAAAGCTTGCATTGACGTAACTCTTTACGACGAACTCCTTGTCACCTCCATAACCGAGAAACATTTCCTTATTCCACTAAGGATAATTTTGACAGCTGTCCAGTGATCTACTCCTGGGTCATTATTGTACCCTCTTGCCAAACTTATGGTGAGGTACACAATATGTTTGGTACACAACATAGCATACTTTATAGAACCTATGACTGAGGCATAGGGAATGCCTTTTCATTCTCTTTCTATTTTCTGTCGTGGTTAGGTTATGAGTCTTTACTCAACTTCACACCTTGTAACACGGGCAAGAACTCTTTCTTTGACTGTTCCATTTTGAACTACTTCCAAATCTTGTCAGGGTATGTACTCATTGAAAAAACTATCAAGTGTCTTGATCTATCTCTATAGATCTTGATGCTCAATATGTAAGCAACTTCACCGAGGTCTTTCTTTGAAAAACTCCTTTCAAACACTCCTTTATGCTTTCCATAAAATTCTACATTATTTCTGATGAACAATATGTCATTCACATATACTTATCAGAAATGTTGTAGTGCTCCCACTCACTTTCTTGTAAATACAGGCTTCACCACAAGTCTGTATAAACCTATATGCTTTGATTAACTCATCAAAGCGTATATTCCATCTCCGAGATGCTTGCACCAGTCCATAGATGGATTGCTGGAGCTTGCACACTTTGTTAGCACCTTTAGGATTGACAAAACCTTCTTGTTGTATCATATACAATTCTTCTTAAAGAAATCCATTAAGGAATGCAGTTTTGACATCCATTTGCCTGATTTCATAAAATGTGGCAATTGCTAACATGATTCAGACAGACTTAAGCATCACTATGAGTGAGAAAATCTCATAGTAGTCAACACTTAGAACTTGTCGAAAACCTTTTTGCGACAATTCGAGCTTTGTAGATAGTAATACTACTATCAGCATCCATCTTCCTCTTGAAGATCCATTTATTCTCAATGGCTCGCCGATAATCCTCAGATCACGGACCAAGTCTGCATCATTGCTACTATCAGCTTTCAACTTCTTTTTCTCTAGGAACATATCAAAAATAAACGGGAAGCTACATCGCAAGCTATTGATCTACAACATAGATATGCAAATACTATCAGGACTAAGTTCATGATAAATTAAAGTTCAATTAATCATATTACTTAAGAACTCCCACTTAGACAAACATCCCTCTAATCATCTAAGTGACCACGTGATCCATATCAACTAAATCATGTCCGATCATCACGTGAGATGGGGTAGTTTTCAATGGCGAACATCACTATGTTGATCATATCTACTATATGATTCACGCTCGACCTTTCGGTCTCAGTGTTCCGAGGCCATATCTGCATATGCTAGGCTCGTCAAGTTTAACCCAAGTATTCTGCATGTGCAAAACTGGCTTGCACCTGTTGTATGTGAACGTAGAGCTTATCACACTGGATCATCACGTGGTGCATTGATAACCCACAAGTATAGGGGATCGCAACAGTTTTTGAGGGTAGAGTATTCAACCCAAATTTGTTGATTCGACACAAGGGGAGCCAAAGAATATTCTCAAGTATTAGCAGCTGAGTTGTCAATTCAACCACACCTGGAAACTTAATATCTACAGCAAAGTATTTAGTAGCAAAGTAATATGATAGTAGTGGTAACGGTGGAAAAAGGTAATGGTAGCAAAAGTAATATTTTTGGGTTTTGTAGTGATTGTAACAGTAGCAGCGAAAAAGTAAATAAGTGAAGAACAATATAGGAAAAGCTCGTAGGCATTGGATCGGTGATGGAGAATTATGCCGGATGCGATCGATCATGTAACAGTCATAACATTGGGTGACACAGAACTAGCTACAGTTCATCAATGTAATGTAGGCATGTATTCTGAATATAGTCATACATGCTTATGGAAAAGAACTTGCATGCCATATTTTGTCCTACCCTCCCGTGGGAGCAAGGTCCTAATGGAAACTAAGGGATATTAAGGCCTCCTTTTAATAGAGTACCGTACCAAAGCATTAACACATAGTGAATACATGAACTCCTCAAACTACGGTCATCACCGGTAAGTATCCTGATTATTGTCATTTCGGGGTTAACGGATCATAACACATAGTAAGTGACTATAGACTTGCAAGATAGGATCAAGAACTCTCATATATTGATGAAAACATAATAGGTTCAGATCTAAAATCATGGCACTCGGGCCCTAGTGACAAGCATTAAGCATAGCAAAGTCATAGCAATATCAATCTCAGAACATAGTGGATACTAGGGATCAAACCCTAACAAAACTAACTCGATTACATGATAAATCTCATCCAACCCATCACCGTCCAACAAGCCTACGATGGAATTACTCACGCACGGTGGTGAGCATCACGAAATTGGTGATGGAGGAAGGTTGATGATGACGATGGCGACAGATTCCCCTCTCCGGAGCCCCGAATGGACTCTAGATCAGCCCTCCCGAGAGAGTTTAGGGCGTAAAACTCGATGAATCCTTCTCTCTGATTTTTTCTCCCCGAAAGTGAATATATGGAGTCAAGGTTGAGGTCGGTGGAGCATCAGGGGGCCCACGAGGCAGGGGCGCGCCCAGGGGGGTAGGGCGCGCCCCCCACCCTCGTGGACAGGGTGTGGGCCCCATGACATGGATCTTTCTTTCAGTATTTTTTATATATTCCAAAATAATTCTCCGTTGATTTTCAGGTCATTCCAGGAACTTTTATTTCTGCACAAAAATAACACCATGGCAATTCTGCTGAAAACAACGTCAGTCCGGGTTAGTTCCATTCAAATCATGCAAGTTAGAGTCCAAAACAAGGGCAAAAGTGTTTGGAAAAGTAGATACGACGGAGACGTATCATATCTCGGCACGACGAACTGTAGCAACGGTGCATACTCAGGGAGAACACGTGTACCTTGAAATTTAGTGAGAGATCATCTTATAATGCTACCGCCGAACTAAGCAAAATAAGATGCATAAAGGATAAACATCACATGCAATCAAGTAAGTGATATGATATGGCCATCATCATCTTGTGCCTTTGATCTCCATCTCCAAAGCACCGTCATGATCACCATCGACACCGGCTTGACACGTTGATCTCCATCGAAGCATCATTATCGTCTCGCCAACTATTGGTTCTACGACTATCACTACCGCTTAATGATAAAGTAAAGCAATTACATGGCGATTGCATTTCATACAATAAAGCGACAACCATAAGGCTCCTGCTAGTTGCCGATAACTTTTACAAAATATGATCATCTCATACAACAATTTATATATCATCACGTCTTGACCATATCACATCACAACAAGCCCTGCAAAACCAATTAGACGTCCTCTACTTTGTTGTTGCAAGTTTTACATGGCTGCTATGGGCATCTAGCAAGAACCGTTCTTACCTACTGAAAGAACATGCGGTGCCCCCATGTTTGGTTTTGGTAATTGATGACAATCTCTATGGACTAATGGTTGCCTTGAGTTATATTTGAAGGTTTTGTCCATATGCTTTTCTTGGAGTACATGTGTTGGTTTCAAGGAGAGTTTGTGTCGACCAAGGTGCTATTCAAGGAATTACCTAAAGATTGGTCTTGTGAGAGGTTGATCAAGACTAAGTCAAAGAGTGAATCAAGTTGATCAACCCACAAAGCATAGAAGATGTACCGAGAGGGATCAAGTGATCCCATGGTATGGTAAGCATTGTCAATTACGCTTTGTGTACTAACCCATGATCTTCGTGAGGGTTCTTTGTGGGGTTAGGTTGCGGTGTGCAAGTTCAAGTGGAGCATCATGAAGAGATCAAATTCTTGAAGCTTGCCGTCCTTTGTGGTGACAATGTACTTGTGAAGATGTGCGGAAGAGTGGCTCACCCATAGTGGAGTATGGGGGAGCAATCAACTAGTCTTCATCAAGTCAACACAATCAAGAAAGGTTGCTGTGTGCAAGTTCAAGTGGAGCATCACGAAGAGATCAAATGCTTGAAGCTTGCCGTCCTTTGTGGTGACAATGGACTTGTGAAGATGTGCGGAAGAGTGGCTCACCCATTGTGGAGTATGGGGGAGCAATCAACTAGTCTTCATCGAGTCAACCCAATCAAGAAAGGTGGTCCAACTTGAGGGAGTCAAGATCGTCATCATCTAGCTCAAGTGGACCATGTGCAAGAAAAAGGTTTGCCCTTGATAGGTTTTCTATTTTACCGGTCTCATAGTGGTAGTTGGGAGACCGAGTTATAGGATCGATTGCCGTACTATCAAGGGGGGCTCTCGATGAGTAGCTTGATCGTATCGTTCGTAGAGAGCTCAAACCATTGCATCCTTGCATCATCTTTATTGGTTCTTGTTTGGTTCTTCTCTTTGTGAGTTTTGGAGCTTATGGTCATCTTGTTGACAAGGTCGAGTTCATCGAAAACGGAGTTCACTTGCATCTTCTATGATGTTTTCGATGTTGGAGGTTTTGCCAGTTCTTCTCGGTTGGAGGTTTCACTCCTCTTTTTGTTGGCATACCTCCCCTGCCTCTTCTTACTATAACTCGGTCTCCCAACTACCACTATGAGACTCGGTTGGAGGTTTTAATGCTACTCGTCGTCTTGTATCCAACAAGCTTGAGTTTGCTCAATTCGGAGCTCATATGCAGAAGTTATGGCAGTTCTGGTTTTCCGTGGAGTTTACTTGCTTTCGTGGAAGTGGCATAAGGATGGCGCCAACAGTAATACCGCTGGGCCGGAGCGGTAATACCACTTATCGCCACAAGCGGTAGTACCACTGTCCCACAGCAGTAGTACCGCCCATGGCCATAAGCGGTAGTACGGCTCCGGTTCCCCACTGGTACCGCCTCGACTCGAGACGTGGTTTTCTCGTGTCGGGCTCAGCGGCAGTAGGAGCGGCAGTAGGAGCGGTAGTACCACTCATGTGCGGTAGTACCGCGGCTACCACCACTCCTAGTGCCGCTCAATGGCCCTCCTCTCTGTTCCTTCTCCCTGTGCTGGTGGTAGGCGTTGTGCGCGGTCCCAGCGGTAGTACCGCCGGGCCGGAGCGGCAGTACCGCTTATCGCCACAAGCGGTAGTACCACTGTCCCAAGCGGCAGTACCGCTGCGGCCAACGGTAGTACCGTTGGCTCCAGCGATAGAGCCGCTCATACGGCTCCGCCGCGCAATCTGCTTCACTCCGCTCTCCGTGTTCTACCTCCCGAGCGGTAGTACCGCTCCCCTGAGCGGTAGTACCGCTCGTGCGCGGACTGAGCACATAACGGTTGGATTCAGGAGCTCCTATAAAAGGGGGTCTTCTTCCCATTCAACCTTATCCTTTGAGCTCGTGTTCTTCCCCCATTGTTGACCTTCTTCGAGCTTGCTAACTCTCAATCCCTCCATGGATTCTTGCTAGTTTTTGAGGGAAAAGAGAGAGGAGATCTAGATCCACATTTCCACCAATCACTTTCTCCTCTATGTGAGGGGAACCCCTTGGATCTAGATCTTGGAGTTCTTGGTGTTCCCCTTCTTGTTCTTCCTCTTATTTTCCTCCCTAGCATTAGTTGCTTCGGTGGGATTTGAGAGAGAAGGACTTGGGCACTCCGTGTGCCCTTGCCATTGCATTTGGTGCATCGGTTTGAGTTCTCCACGGTGCTACGTGGAAGTGAAGTTTGAGAAGCTTATTACTCTTGGGTGTTTGGGCACCCTAGAGCTTGTTCCTCTTGGGTGCCTTAGCGCCCTAGACGGTTGGTGTTGTTCGGAGCTCAATCATTGTGGTGTAAAGCTTCGGGCAAGCGTCGGGGTCTCCAATTAGGTTGTGGAGATCACCCCGAGCAATTTGACGGGTACCGGTGACCGCCCCCAAGGGTTACCAAAGTGTACGGGTTTGGTGACCGCCCCCAAGGGTTGCCATTTGTACGGGTTCGGTGACCGCCCTCAAGGGTCCCTTAGTGGAATCACGGCATCTTGCATTGTGCGAGGGCGTGAGGAGATTACGGTGGCCCTAGTGGCTTCTTGGGGAGCATTGTTCCTGCACACCGCTCCAAACGGAGATTAGCATCCGCAAGGGTGTGAACTTCGGGATACATCGTCGTCTCCGCGTGCCTCGGTTATCTCTTACCCGAGCCCCTTTACTTATGCACTTTACTTTGCGATAGACATATTGTTTCTTGTCATATATCTTGCTATCACATAGTTGCTTATCTTGCTTAGCATAAGTTGTTGGTGCACATAGGTGAGCCTAGTTGTTTTAGGTTTTGTGCTTGACAAATTAACCGCTAGGTTTATTCCGCATTTGTTAAAGCCTAAACCGTAATTATTTTAAAACGCCTATTCACCCCCCTCTAGGCGACATCGACGATCTTTCACCTACGCATCAAAACCACAACATGGTTTAGTGATTGCTTTTTGATCTTCAGAAAGAACCCTGTTCATTGAATCCGATTCAACTAAAGTTGGAGAAACAAACACCCGCCGGCCACCTGTGTGCAAAGCACGTCGGTAGAACTAGTCTCATGAATGCGGTCATGTAATGTCGGTCCGGGCCGCTTCATCCAACAATACCGCCGAATCAAGAAACTACTAGTGACGGCAAGCAATATGTATATACCCACGCCCACAACTCCTTTGTGTTCTACTCGTGCATATAACATCTACGCATAGACCTGGCTCGGATGCCACTTTTGGGGAATGTAGTATTTCAAAAATTTGCCTAGGATCGCACAAGATCTATCTAGGAGAAGCATAGCAACGAGCGGGGAGAGTGTGTCCACATACCCTCGTAGACCAAAAGCGGAAGCGTTAAGTAATGCGGTTGATGTAGTCGAACGTCTTTGTGATCCAACCGATCAAGTACCAAACGCACGGCACCTCTGCGATCTGCACACCTTCAGCTCGGTGACGTCCCTCGAACTCTAGATCCAGCTGAGGTCGAGGGAGAGTTTCGTCAGCACGGCGGCGTGGTGACGGTGATGATGAAGTTACCGACGCAGGGCTTTGCCTAAGCACTACGACAATATGACCGAGGTGGGAATCTGTGGAGGGGGGCATCGCACACGGCTAAGAGATCAACTTGTGTGTCTATGGGGTGCCCCCTCCCCCGTATATAAAGGAGTGGAGGAGGGGGCCGGCCGGCCTCATAGGGCACGCCCCAAGGGTGGAATCCTACTCCTACTAGGAGTAGGTTCCCCCTTTTCCTAGTCCAACTAGGAGGGGGAAGGAAAGGGAAGAGGGGAAGAAGGAAAGGGGGGCCGACCCCCCTCCCTAATACAGATTGGGCTTGGGGGGCGCGCCCCTCCGCTTGGCCGCCTCCTCCTCTCTTCCACTAAAGCCCATTAACCCCCGGGGGGTTCCGGTAACCCCCCGCCCCCGGGGTACTCCAGAAAATGACCGAACCTATCTGAAACCTTTCCGGTGTCCAAACATAACCTTCCAATATATCAATCTTTATGTCTCGACTATTTCGAGACTCTTCGTCATGTTCGAGAACTATGTAGACATGACCGAGACTCATCTCCGGTCAATAACCAATAGCGGAACCTGGATGCTAATATTGGTTCCTACATATTCTACGAAGATCTTTATCGATCAAACTGCATAACAACATACGCTGTTCAATTTGTCATCAGTATGTTAATTGCCCGAGATTCGATCGTCGGTATCATCATACCTAGTTCAATCTCATTACCGGCAAGTATCTTTACTCGTTCCGTAATGCATCATCCCACAACTAACTCATTAGTCACATTGCTTGCAAGGCTTATAGTGATGTGCATTACCGAGAGGGCCGAGAGATACCTCTCCAACAATCGGAGTGACAAATCCTAATCCCGATCTATGCCAACTCAACAAACATCATCAGAGACACTTGTAGAGCGTCTTTATAATTACCTAGTTACGTTGTGACGTTTGATGGCACACTAAGTGTTCCTCCGGTATTCTGGAGTTGCATAATCTCATAGTCATAGGAACATGTATAAGTCATGAAGAAAGCAATAGCAATAAACTAAACGATCATAGTGTTAAGCTAACGGATGGGTCTTGTCCATCACATCATTCTGTAATGATGTGATCCCGTTCATCAAATGACAACACATGTTTATGGCTAGGAAACTTAACCATCTTTGATTAATGAGTTAGTCTAGTAGAGAAATACTAGGGACACTCTGTTTGTCTATGTATTCACACATGTACTAAGTTTCCAGTTAATACAATTCTAGCATGAATAATAAACATTTATCATGAAATAAGGAAATAAATAATAACTTTATTATTGCCTCTAGGGAATATTTCCTTCATTCTCCCACTTGCACTACAGTCAATAATCTAGTTCACATCGCCATGTGATTTAACACCAATAGTTCACATCTTTATGTGATTAACACGCATAGTTCACATCGCCATGTGACCAACACTCAAAAGGTTTAGTAGAGTCAATAATCTAGGGAATTTTCCCATCATTCTACGGTTTATGTTGCTATTGTTCTTGTCGCTAGCTTTGTATATGAGGTTGAAATCACCGTTGATGAGACAAGGGTCGTTTGTGGATGGCGTCGTACTAGCTATTTCTAATAGAAAGTCATCCTTCCTACTATCGTTGACGGGGCCGTAAACCATGGTGAGCCAAAAATATGTCGCGGTTGTTGCTACGAAGACTCGGACGGTGATGAAGAACTGGTCGACGACGTGTGTTTGTACGTATACAACGCTGTTGTCCCAAAAAATCACGGCATCGCCTCTGGTGCCGATGGCGGGAAGCACGACGCAGTCTGCGAGCCTTGCCCCGCCAACCTCCCAGGATAGTTTGCGGCTCCACACATCGATCTTTGTCTCATGGAGACAGAGGAGGGCAGCTTATGCGCCTCGGCCGTCTCGTTTACTATAGCTCGCTGCGCCGGAGAGTTCAGGCCTCTAATGTGCCAACTCATGATGGGGCAGTTTGTGTCACTCATGGTAAAAGATCTACTCCGGCGACTAACAATGTCATTAAGCAAAGACAGGTACACCTCCACACGGCCCGGGGGTTGCCGGCGGCCACCAATAGGCACCAAGATCCGCCGGCAAATAGCAGCACCACTATATCCGCTACAGGGACTACAAAGAACTAGACCTAACTCAACCTAGCCGATCATTGGGCATCGCCGGAACATACAACATGATGGGTGCACTAACATGGGGAGAGCATGGCCTCTGGGGCCTCTCCGTCGGGGCCTTGCATGCCGGCCGCCACCCGTAGCGCAGCGGGGTCGAGGTTGGTGAGCTTGGCGATGGCCATGATGTCGGAGTTGGCTAGGGGCTCGTTGAAGCGCTTGATAAGAGCCTCGTACGCCTTTGCGGTCATGGCCTCCTTCAGGCCGAGGATGTCGAGGCCGTGGACGATGCGGAGAGTCGCACGCTGACTAACAGGGACCGTGGAAGGGTTGCTGGCCTGGCATGCACTATGGCGTGTCGCTGCTGGCATCCCTGCTTGCCTGGATCG
>NC_041390.1:428170095-428178684 GCF_002162155.2 Triticum dicoccoides
GGGGGGGGCGTCCGACCCATGATGGAGGCCGGGGTGGAGGAGAAAAGCTACTTGGATGCGCCTTGGCCACCTGCATCGCCGGTCTGCAGATGGCACACCTGGCTGGTCACCGCACCTAGATGCAGGGAGTGCGTGTCCGCAGTCGCCGGGGTGCGCCTGGCGAGGGAGAGGGTCGGGCCCATGTCGACGCCGTCCGTGTCGCCTCCCACGTCCTCATGGTGCTCCGTGAAACAGAGCGGCTTGACCACCTTCTCTGCTGCCGCCGTGTCGACCGCAGCGGCACTGGGGTCCGGGCGGGGTGGTGGGGGAGCTCCTTGTCGACCTTCTCGAAGAACGCCGCCACCGGGTCCGCCTGAGCCGAAGCCGCCGCTAGCGGGGGCAGCGGACACGGAGAGGCGAGGAGAGGGATGGCGTGGGGCGGGGCGGTCCTGGAGGACTGGCCGCGCTCGAAACACCTGGGGGCACCCGCGTCCTTTCGACGTTGCACGTCGTGGGTTTTGCTGCTACCATTGCTCTTGTCGTGGTGCTTGTCGTGGTGGTTGGGGTTGTTGCGGCGCCCTCGGGGCGCCCCTTGGCGGTGCCGGGAGGTTGGCGTTCGGCTGCGCTCGCGCTCCGGGGGTGGGATGGCCGCAACGAGCTCTTTGCCGCGCCCCCAACCCAGGAAAGTGTCCTTCCAGGATCGCCTCAGGCCACCACTGTCCTCGCCGTCATGGCCCTGTCTTGCACCCGTCGAGGGCATGCCCCTGCACCTAGTTGACACCACCTGTGCCTGGGGGAGGGGTCGCGTCCCCTGGCTCTGCACCGGGCGCCCATCTTCAGTCATGTGGGTCCAGCTGCTGGCCAGGGGGTGGCGCGGGAATGGGCAGTCGTCGTCATCGTCCGAGGAGGGCAGACCGCTTTGGCCCGAGTGGGAGGACCGCGGGGACAGGTGGGTCCAGTCCTCGATGCGGTCAATGTGCACCAGGACGTCCCACCTGAGCAGGGCCGGCGGCGGCGCGACGACGCGGCTTGGCGGGGAGAAGCCGTGCATCTCTTCCACCCTCCCCGCTCCCCGGGCGTGCTTCCAAAGCGTCCGGCTGGTGGGGATGTGGTGCAGCTGCCATACCCACACCCAAATGGCGAACGTCTTCGTGTCCGCCCGCTCGAAGGTGCGGCTGTCGAGGCGGTCGATGATGACCTTGTCGCCGAGCGCGTCGGCTGCCCCCTCCAGGGTCCAGAGGTGCATGGGCAGCTTCTCGAGGACGACGCGCACGTGCACCATCCAGGTGTCATGCACCGCGTACGTGTCCTCCCTCCATGGCTCCAAGAGGAACTGGACGCCGTCCACCGTGATCGCGCCCTGACGCACGACGAGGTCCTTGTGGGCGGGCAGGTTGAAGTGGATGAAGAAGTCCTCCGGGTCATGGCCGGTGACGTAGAGGAGGTGTGCCGATATCTGTTGTGGAACGTAGTAATTTCAAAAAAAATCCTACGCACATGCAGGATCATGGTGATGCATAGCAACGGGAGGGGAGAGTGTGCCCATGTACCCTCGTAGACCTAAAGCGAAAGCGCTAGCACAACGCGGTTGATGTAGTTGTACGTCTTCACGATCCGACCGATCAAGTACCGAACGCACGGCACCTCCGAGTTCTGCACACGTTCAACTCGATGACGTCCCTCGAACTCCGATCCAGCCGAGCTTTGAGGGAGAGTACCGTCAGCACGACGGCATGGTGACGATTATGATGTTCTACCGTCGTAGGGCTTCGCCTAAGCACCGCTACGATATTATCGAGGTGGAGTATGGTGGAGAGGGGCACCGCACACGGCTAAAAGATCCAAGAGATCAATTGTTGTGTCTCCAAGCGGTGCCTCCTTCCCCGTATATAAAGGAGTGGAGGACAAGGAGGGGCGGCCACCCTAGGTGCGCCCCATGAGGAGTCCTACTCCCACCGGGAGTAGGACTCTCCTTTTCCATGTGGGAGTAGGAGAGGAGAGGGAAGGAGAGAGGGGAAAGGAAAGGGGGGCATCGCCCCCCCTCCTTGTCCAATTCGGACTGGGGGGAGGGGGCGCGCGGCTGCCCTTTGGCCGCCCCTCCTCTTCTCCATTAGGGCCCAATAGGCCCATTAGTCTCCCCGGGGGGTTCCGGTAACCCCCCGGTACTCCGGTATATGCCCGAAACTTCGCGAAACCATTCCGGTGTCTGAACATAGTCGTCCAATATATCGATCTTTATGTCTCAGCCATTTCGAGACTCCTCGTCATGTCCATGATCATATCCGGGACTCCAAACTACCTTCGGTACATCAAAAACCATAAAATCATAATATAACCATCATCAAACTTTAAGCGTGCGGACCCTACGGGTTCGAGAACTATGTAGACATGACCGAGACACGTCTCCAGTCAACAACCAATAGCGGAACCTGGATGCTCATATTGGCTCCTACATATTCTACGAAGATCTTTATCGGTCAAACGGCATAACAACATAAGTTGTTCCTTTTGTCATCGGTATGTTACTTGCCCGAGATTCGATCGTTGGTATCTCAATACCTAGTTCAATCTCGTTACCAGAAAGTCACTTTACTCGTTCCGTAACACATCATCCCGCAACTAACTCATTAGTTGCAATGCTCGCAAGGCTTAAGTGATGTGTATTACCGAGTGGGCCCAGAGATACCTCTCCGACAATCGGAGTGACAAATCCTAATCTCGAAATACGCCAACCCAACAAATACCTTCGGAGACACCTGTAGGAGCGCCTTTATAATCGCCCAGTTACGTTGTGACATTTGGTAGTTGTAAAGCCCCGAGACCGATGTGCCAGGTGTCTTCCAGTTATTCGCTTGCATGTTGCATCTTGTCATGTCATCATGTGCATTGCATCATCATGTTTTCAAAACTTTCATCCGTCCGGGTTCCCCCAGTTCCGTCCGTTGTCCGTTCTGAGCCCAGACACACTCGCACGCACCCGCGGCACGTCCGAATATTATTTTATAAGTGCCAGAAAATGTTCTCAGAATGGGATGAAAGTTGGCGTGTGGTCTTATTATAGTGTAGATAGACCGCCTGTCAAGTTTCATCGTATTTGGGGTCTGTTTGACGCCCCAACGGATAACTATAACGGCAGTATAGCCGGTCTTTTCGTCGGACGTTTTCGGTCTCCGGAAATCATGTCGGAATGCATCTCTCTCCTCTTCTCTCAGACCAACCCGCTCTCCATAGTCCACCTAGGCCCATGCCTACCCCTCTTTGCGCAGTGCATCGGACCTCCTCGCGCGTGCGTCCGAAAGCTGTCCCGGACCCGACCCAGACAGTCATCACCGTTGGGTCCGGATCATCCCCAAACGTCTACAAAACATCTCCGTTTTGTTTATTGGGCTGCCTAGCCTAATTATATCGGACCGTCCGATTACGATCGGAGGGACCTAACCGCCCTAAAATGATCTGTTTTACCATATATAGGCCTCCTTGTCCATTTATAGACCAAACCCTAGCCCTAGTTGTCCCATCCATCAAATCCTCCTCCGCCGCCGCCGCTCCACCAAATTCCCCTCGGGATCCATCCCCAACTAACCAGCCTCCGTCTTCCCTGATCCAAAATCCTCCTCGACTGTCTCCCTTGTCTTGTACGCTTGGCCAATCGGGTTGCCCGAGCCCCGAGCTCCTCACCGCGCCAGTATCCTTGGAGCCACGAGCCTCCCCATGCTCCTCCACCTCGCCTCGTCGTCCGGCGACCGGCGCCGCTGCCGGCGATCACGAGATGAGCACCGCTGCCCTTCTCCTCCTCCTGTTGATTATCTGCCTCCCTCGTCTTACCTCCCTGCCTCTCTTCTCTGTTCAATCAGGAGATCGCCGCCCCGACCACCTCGCATCGGCTCGATCCGGACGGGAATCGGCCTCGTCAACCTGAGCCATGCCCGCGCCTCCCAAGGAGCCCCTCGTCGCCGCCTCCCGAAACACCGTCGTTGCCCCGTCCCCGACCCTTTTGTCAACCATGGCTGTCACAGTCGAAGCTCTGCTCCTTCCCCTGCCTCACCCAGTCCGGCCGTCTTCGCTGTTCCCGTGCCCAGCACCTGCTCCACCCTGCCGCTGCTGTTCTTCGGCCATGGAGCCTCGGCCTCCTCTGCTACCCGCGACGCCCAAGGGCTCGTCCTCGCCACTTCCCAGCGACCTCGACTCCGAGCCAAGTCCCTGCGCCTCCGGCCTCGTCCCTGCCTCCAGGTCGCCGCTCTACCGCCAGAGACCAAGCTGCCGGAGCCCAAGTCCCTCTGCTGCGTCGCCCTCCTGCTCGCTTCCTCTGCTTCGAACGAGACGACCAGCGCCGCCCCCCTCATTGACTTGTCCAGCGCCAGCCTGGACGAGTGCCCCATGCGAGCCCTCCTCTACCTCGCCAAGTCCCCAGCGCCCAGCCGGCCTGCTTCCTTCCTGGGCTTGGCCCATGGGTGAGCAGCCCCCCAGCCTTTTCCTCTGTTGGGCTTCCTGTTTAGATGCGGCCCGTATCATGTTTTTTTCAGCCCTGCGGATTTAGCTATTATCCAGAGTTTGCCTGTTTTACAGAAAACCCCTTGTGCTTCACGCATTTAATAACTCAACAACCGTGCATTGGATTAAAACAAACTTTATATGTAAAATGTCTATAATTTTGTCTAGTTTAATAATTTGCCACTTTCATCTATGTTTAAAATGTTGTTTGTTTAAAATTGCTTAAATAACTTGTTAAAATGATTTAATTCATAAGCTTAGTAACCGTAGCTCCAAACTTAACAAACTGTATATGTAAATGGGGTATAAAAATGCATAGATTAACATGGTGGTATTGCTTTGCATGTTTAACAAATCTAAAATATGCTTTAGGGCAGAACAGTACCAAACCTTAAAATATGCACATGAGGATTTTCCGGACTTGTTGTTTCTTGTTCTGGCCTCATTTAAACTTGCCTAGATAAGTAGTTTTCATTTGCTTCCCCTCTTGCCATGTTTAACAACATTTAATATTGTTGGGTATCTAAACGAGATAGAACTAAATAAGTCATGTGGTGTTCCATCAATATGCAACTCATTGTATATTGTGCTCCACTAAATTTGTAGGATTGTTTGTGCACTTTGTCATGCCATGCCTCATTAAACCGGACATGCATCATACTTGTTTGCGCATCGTGCCATGCTTATGTGATGATTGTTTACTATGTTGCTTGCTTTCTTTCCAGTGTACTTTTTCTCGGTAATCCGGTAACGTTGCGTTTGTGAGGATCCGTTGGCTACATCCGTTTGTCTTCTTTATGGACTCGTTCTTCTTCCTTGCGGGAGCTCAGGCAAGATGACCATACCCTCGAAATCACTTTTATCTTTGCTTGCTAGATGCTCGCTCTTTTGCTATGCCTATGCCGCGATACCTACCACTTGCTATATCATGCCTCCCATATTGCCATGTCAAACCTCTAACCCACCTTGTCCTAGCAAACCGTTGTTTGGCTATGTTACCGCTTTGCTCAGCCCCTCTTATAGCGTTGCTAGTTGCAGGTGAAGATTGGAGTTTGTTCCATGTTTGGAACATGGATAATTGTTGGGATATCACAATATCTCTTATTTAATTAATGCATCTATATACTTGGTAAAGGGTGGAAGGTTCGGCCTTATGCCTGGTGTTTTGTTTCACTCTTGCCGCCCTAGTTTCTGTCATACCGGTGTTATGTTCCTTGATTTTGCGTTCCTTACACGGTCGGGTTATAATGGGAACCCCTTGACAGTTCGCCTTGAATAAAACTCCTCCAGCAAGGCCCAACCTTGGTTTTATCATTTGCACTAACAACCTACCACCTTCCCTTGGGTTCTGCAGACTCAAGGGTCATCTTTATTTTAACCCCCCCGGGCCAGTGCTTCTCTAAGTGTTGGTCCGAAACAGAGTCACTTGCGGCGCCACCTCGGGGAAACTTGAGGGCTGGTTTTAGTTGTACGTGGCGCTCATCCGGTGTTGCCCTGAGAACGAGATATGTGCAGCTCCTATCAGGATATCAGCGCATCAAGCGGCTTTACTGGTTTAGTTTTATCATTGTCGAGATGTCTTGTAACCGGGATTCCAAGTCTGGTCGGATTGTCTTGGGAGAAGGAATATCCTTCGTTGACCGTGAGAGCTTGTGATGGGCTAAATTGGGACACCCCTGCAGGGAATTGATCTTTCGAAAGCCATGCCAGCGGTTATGGGCAGATGGGAATTTGTTAATGTCCGGTTGTAGAGAACTTGACACTTAATTTAATTAAAATGCATCAACCGCGTGTGTAGGCATGATGATCTCTTCTCGGCGGGGCCCGGGAAGTGAACACGGTGTTGGAGTTATGCTTGAACGTAGGTTGTTCTAGGATCACTTCTTGATCATTGTTTCGCGACCATGCCTTTGCCTTCTCTTCTCGCTCTCTTTTGTGTAAGTTAGCCATCATATATACTAGTGCTTGCTGCAGCTCCACCTCATACCTTTTACCCTACCTATAAGCTTAAATAGTCTTGATCGCGAGGGTGTGAGATTGCTGAGTCTCCGTGACTCGCAGATACTTCCAAAACCAGTTTGCAGGTGCCGACGAAACCATGCAGGTGACGCAACCGACCTCAAGGAGGAGCTCGTTAAAGATCGTGTTCGTTATATTGTTCCGTTTCCAGTTGATCGGTAGTGGAGCCCAGTTGGGGTGATCGGGGATCTGTACCATTTGGGGTGGTCTTCTTTTATTTTGGTTCCGTAGTCGGACCTTGTGAAAGGATCGATATGGTTGACTAGAGGGGGGTGAATAGGCAACTAACAATTTTTAGCTTTTCTTTAACAATTTAAACTTTGCATCAAAGTAGGTTGTCTAGATATGCAACTAGGTGAGCAACCTATATGATGCAACAAGGATAGGAACACAAGCAAGCAAGATATGTTGCACAAGTAAAGGCACGAGATAACCAAGAGTGGAGACGGTGGAGAGGAGGATGGGTTGCCGAAGTTCCTTCCCTTTTAGAGGAAGTACGTCTCCGTTGGAGCGATGTGGAGGCAAAATGCTCCCCAAGAAGCCACTAGGGCCACCGTATTCTCCTCACGCCCTCACACAATGCGAGATGTCGTGATTCCACTATTGGTGCCCTTGGAGGCGGCGACCGAACCTTTACAAACTAGGTTGGGGAAATCTCCACAACTCAATTGGAGGCTCCCAACGACACCACGAAGCTTCACCATAATGGACTATGGCTTCACGGTGACCTCAACCGTCTAGGATGCTCAAACACCCAAGAGTAACAAGATCCGCAAGGGATTAGTGGGGGGAATCAAATATCTCTTGGTGGAAGTGTAGATCGAGGCCTTCTCAACCACTCCTGAGCAAATCAACAAGTTTGGTCGGCTAGGGAGTGAGATCGGGCGAAAATGGAGCTTAGAGCAATAATGGAGCTTAGGGGTGGAAGAGGTGAGTCAACGGGGAAGAAGTGGACCCTTTATATAGTGTGGGAAAAGGATCCAACCGTTACCCACCAACCAGCCCGCGGCCAGCGGTACTACCGCGGCTGGCCAGCGGTACTACCGCAAGGCCGCGCGGTACTACTGCTTGCAACCAAGTGGTACTACCGCAAGGCTGTGCGGTACTACCGTACCGACCCACGGTACTGCCACAACCCCAGCGATAGTAAAGATAAACAGACGCGCAGGAGCTGGGGGCGGTACTTCCGCACGCGCGGTACTACCGCGCCCCCCATGCGGTACTACCGCAAGGCAAAAAAAACAGCCAGGGGGAAGGGAACTTCCGTGCCTACTTCCGCAAAGAAACGGAAGTAGCAAAAACCCAACACGGTAGTAACGCGGAGGGGCGGTACTACTGCCTGACTGCATAGCGCGGTACTACCGTGTAACACCCCGGATATGATTTACCCAATATGTAATCCAACTCTTGCCATTTCCGGCGTTAAGTTATTTTATTTTCTCGGGTTCGGATTTTTGTCTCCGTGTGTTGTTGTCGTTGTCATACATCTCATATCATGTCATCATGTGCATTGCATTTGCATACGTGTTCGTCTCATGCATCCGAGCATTTTCCCCGTTGTCCGTTTTGCATTCCGGCGCTCCGTTCTCCTCCGGTGGTCATTTCTACCTTCTTCTCATGTGTGGGGATTAAACATTTCCGGATTGGACCGAGACTTGCCAAGCAGCCTTGGTTTACTACCGCTAGACCGCCTGTCAAGTTTCGTACCATTTGGACTTCGTTTGATGCTCCAACGGTTAACCGAGGGACCGAAAAGGCCTCGTGTGTGTTGCAGCCCAACACCCCTCCATTTTGGCCCAAAACCCACCAAAACCCTCTCCATCATCTAGAGCGTTCGATCACGATCACGTGGCCGAAAACCGCACCTCTTTTGGACACTCCTACCTCCCCCTATGCCTATAAATACACCCCCCCTCCGAAATTCGCGGTTCCCCTCTTCTGAAACCCTAAAAACCGTCCCGCCGCCACCGGACACATCCGGCCGCCGCAGGACAAAGTCATCCGCCGCCGCCAGCCACTCCCGCGCTGCCACGTGGCCCCAGCCACCGCCTCCCGCCGCCGGCCTGCGAAGCCCGTGCGGGGCCCCCGCGGCCCAGTCGC
>NC_041390.1:428178979-428196979 GCF_002162155.2 Triticum dicoccoides
GCCGCCCGCGCAGCTCGCCAGCGTCCTTCGGCCTTCGCCGCGCCGCTGCAGCTCCCAACTCCGGCGCCCTGCTCGTCGCCGGCGCCCCGCGCGTCGCCCCACGCCGCGGTCGCCGTCCTCCACCGCCTCGCCGCCTCCTCGTCATCCGCGCCAGGTTCCCCTCCGGCCGGCGAGCTCCTCGGCAAGTCCGGTGACATCTCCGACCGATACGGGGATTCCGGCGAACCTCGAGGCACGTGCACCCCGGATCTGGATCTGAGATTTGAATCTCGGGGTTGACTTTTCGTCCCTAACCCTAATTATATTGCCATGTTCATCGTGTCATAACTTTGCATCTGTAGATCCGTTTTGGGCATATAGCATATCAAAATGTTCGTCTCAGAGAGTACATCATTTCATCTCATTGCATCATTTTCATTTGAGTTCATCTTGATGCCCGAAATACTATTGGAAGAGTGCTATTTGAGATAATTGCCAGATCTGCTGCTCCATATAGCTATTTGTCATTTTTGCCATGTTTAATGTGTGCATGATATGCTCAGGAGCTCTACATGTGTTTTGTTATATGCTTTGCCATATTTCCAGAGGTGCTATCCATGTATTTTTTTGATGTGTGTGGTGACTAGCACAAGCTTGCAAAGTGGTGCATTCGTTAATGCTGATTTCAGGGACTTAGCAATTCCACTAAGTCCTTGATCTGTTTTTATCAATATGCCATATGTTCATGTTGTTTCCTAGTGATCCGTGCCTCTTTTGAGGATGATCAGTAAGGATGTTTTATTAATCTTGTAGTGCTATATCCATCCATGTCTTTGTTTGCAATTATGGAGCACCCTATCTTGAGTCAATCGAGCTCTACTTTTGCTATTTCATGAATCTGGGCAGATTGTCTACTTGTTAGCGATTTTGTCGAGGATGTTGTAGTTGATCTGTGCATGCCATGTTGTTGTTCTTGCCATGTCTAGCTTGTATAATGTGTATTCTTGATGGGTGTATGCTTAGATTGTCATGCCTTGCTCTGTAGTGAGTGCATCGAGCTCGTAAACATGCCTACTTGATATCTGATTTGCATGTTCCAGTTTTTTACTAAGTCTGTGATCTGATTATGTTTTTGTCATGTTCACATGCTTGCAATTGTATTTTTTGATCCCTTTTGGCTCAAGGTCACTAAGGGACTTTTGTTAAGCTCTTTGAGTACCTCCATGCCATGCCTTACTTTGCCATGTTAAGTTCCTGTAGCAAATAGTTTTCTTGCTCCAAAGTGTGCTACCTGATCTGAAATTCCAGACAAGTGTTAATTTCACTAAGTCTGAGATCTGTTTACCAATTGCACTTTTGCCATGCTTGTTTGAACCTGTTAATGGATGAATTGGCCGTAGCTCAGTGTTCATCTTTTGTTAAGCATCATGAATGGATCCCTGCCATGTATTTGGTTGCCATGTTTGAGGGTTGTAGCATGTTTGTCTTGTTGCATTTAGATGGCTACTTGTTGTTTATCGCATATCGGTGCCATATTTGGATTGCTTCCCATTTCCAAACCGTGTCTCCGATTCCGGTGTTCTTTATATCGATTTCAACCGAAATCACCTCACCTTTCCAGTGGCACTCTTGGATTTCCAAGTTGAGGCCAGGATCATTCATTCCTTTGTCAAATCTTGCATATGCATCGCATATCGCATCCCGCATAGCATACCATGTTTGCATCATGTTGTTTGAGCTTCGCACGTGGTTGATTGTGTCCCTTTTGCTTGTTTGTCTTGTTTGGGTAGAGCCGGGAGACGAATTCGCTAACGAGGAGCCCGTTGAGTTTGCTTTCGAGGATCCAGTCAACTCTGACAACTTTGCAGGCAAGATGATCATACCCTCGAAATCACTTCTATCTTTGCTTTGCTAGATGCTCGCTCTTTTGCTATGCCTATGCTACGATGCCTACCTTTTGCTTATCATGCCTCCCAAATTGCCATGTCAAACCTCTAACCCATCATGTCCTAGCAAACCGTTGATTGGCTATGTTACCTCTTTGCTCAGCCCGTCTTATAGCGTTGCTAGTTGCAGGTGAATATTGGAGACCGTTCCTTGTTGGAACATTATTTTCTTGTTGGGATATCATTATATTATCTTGTTATCTTAACGCATCTATATACCTGGTAAAGGGTGGAAGGCTCGGCCTCTCGCCTAGTGTTATGTTCCACTCTTGCCACCCTAGTTTCCGTCATATCGGTGTTATAATGGGAACCCCTTGACAGTTCACCTTGAATAAAACTCTTCCAGCAATGCCCAACCTTGGTTTTACCATTTGCCACCTAGCCTCTTTTTCCCTTGGGTTTCCGGAGCCCGAGGGTCATCTTATTTTAACCCCCCCTCCCCGGGCCAGTGCTCCTCTGAGTGTTGGTCCAACCGAGCGATGTACGGGGCTACCAGGGGAAACTGTGGGCTGGCCTACCCGATGTCTGGCTCATCTGAGTGTGCCCTGAGAACGAGATATGTGCAGCTCCTATCGGGATTTGTCGGCACATTCGAGCGGTGTTGCTGGATTTGTTTTAACTTGTCGAAGTGTCTTGTAGAACCGGGATACCGAGTCTGATCGGAATGTCTCGGGAGAAGGTATATCCTTCGTTGACCGTGAGAGCTTGTCATGGTCTAAGTTGGGACTCCCCTGCAGGGATTTGAACTTTCGAAAGCCGTGCCCGCGGTTATGGGCAGATGGGAATTTGTTAATGTCCGGTTGTAGATAACTTGAACCTTAACTTAATTAAAATGAATCAAATGTGTGAGTTACCGTGATGGTCTCTTCTCGGCGGAGTCCGGGAAGTGAACACGGTGTTGGAGTAATGCTTGCCGCAGGTTGTTCTCTAGTTATCCGTTCGTGCTTTGCCTTCTCTTCTCGCTCTCTTTTGCGAACAGGTTAGCCACCATATATGCTAGTCGCTTGCTGCAGCTCCACATATTACCTTGCCTTACCTATAAGCTTAAATAGTCTTGATCGCGAGGGTGCGAGATTGCTGAGTCCCTGTGGCTCACAGATTACTTCCAAACCAGATGCAGGGCCTGATGACTCTGTTCCAGATGATGCGCTTGAGCTCAAGTGGGAGTTCGATGAAGCTTCCCGTCGTTACTATGTGTCTTTCCCTGATGATCAGTAGTGGTGCCCAGTTGGGGCGATCAGGACCGTGTCGCATGTTGGGTTGATCTTTTATTTTGGCACCGTAGTCGGGCCATGAGTGATTGGATGATGTAATGCTATTTTTGTACTTTGTTTACGTGGCGAGTGTAAGCCAACTATGTACCTTCCCCTTTTATTATCTATTTACATGGGATGTTGTGAAGATTGCCTTACTTGCGACATTGCTTTCAATGCGGTTATGCCTCTAAGTCGTGCTTCGACACGTAGGAGATATAGCCGCATCGAGGGCGTTACAAGTTGGTAATCAGAGCCTTCCCCGACCTTAGGAGCCCCCACTGATTGATCGTTTTTAGCAACCGTTGTTGAGTCTAGAAATTTTTTTTGAGTCATTTAGGAATTATATATCGGAGAGTTTAGGAATTCTTTTTACTCCCCAGTCTCCTCATCGCTCTGGTAAGGCTTCCTGACATAGAGTTTTGACTCTTCTCTTCTCAAATTTCACAAAAAAATTTAGGATCACGCGGGTATCTTGGAATCGTTCCGATGGATTTGTGACGAGAACATTGTTCTTGGTGCCTCTTGTCATTTAGGGGTTGTGGCAGTGTCCCGGGAGTTGAGCTCCGAGGTGTTGTCGTCACAATTTTATCGTTGCAGTTCTGGAATACCTGAGTTTAGTACGTCGACATCAAAAATCTCTTTTATGCAGTTGTTGGTGAGATAACCTCGACGCCACCCAGTACTGGGGCAGGAGTTCGGGATTATTGCCATAACTTGTATAACAGATGCTTTTCGAAGGTTGAGGTAGATTGTTTCCGAAGTTTTTCTCGGTTATGTGTTGAAGGATGGATACAGCTGGATGTAGGATTTGCTAGATTTGGGTGAGATATTATGCTTCTCCTGTATCCCCAACACCTGATTGCATAACCGGAAAGGTTCGAGAGTTTCATAGATGGGAATTCTTGTAGCTCTAGCCCTTCTTCCACGGATATTTGGTTTGAGATTGGGATTTCTTACCGAGTATTCGTTCTTGTTCCGTACCTTGTTGATTTATTCCTCTACCTAAATTCTAAGTGGCTTCTCAATTTATGGATATGTGACCATTTCAAGTGAAGTGCATTCGTTCTTATGTTCGGATGTGAAGACTATACTTTGCAATTTCATCCTGCTTGATTCAGCTTCAATTTTATCTGTCAATGTGCTAACGGTTGTCACCCTCTTCAGGATGGCTCCCGCTAAGAGCAACAATCAGAATCAAAATCAGGATCCGCCACCACCTCCCCCTCCTCCGGAGGCATGGCAAGCTGTGATGGCCGCAACCAATGCAAACACGCAGTTGATCATGCAAATTCTTCAAGAGCGCAACCAAGCAAACCAAGGCAACCAAGGCAACAATCAGAATCACTTTGCTACACTCAACCAGTTCCTTGCTAACCAGCCAAAGACCTTCAGCAATTGTGTTGAGGCAACTGATGCTGACGATTGGCTCGTGGACTTGTGCAAGCATTTCGAGTACAGTAACGTCAGGCCTGAGGACTTTGTCAAGTTCGCTTCCTTCCAACTCAAAGACCAAGCTGCAGAATGGTTCCAGCAGTACAAGGATTCCAGAGGTGGCCGTGTGATTACCTGGGATGAATTCCGTCCAGACTTCAAAGCTCATCATATTCCTCAGAGCGTGGTTGAAAGCAAGCGTGAGGAATTCCGCAACCTGAAGCAAGGCTCTTTGTCTGTCTATGACTACAACAAGTTGTTTCAGAAGCTCGCCCGCCTTGCTAAGCAGGACGTCCCTGACGAGAAGAGCATGATATACCAGTTCAGGGGTGGTCTCAGAGAAGAAATCCAGCTAGCTCTTGTTCTCTTTGAGCCCTTGAGGTACGATGAGTTCTACAACATGGCATTGAAGCAAGAGGCTGCCCAACTGAAGTGTGATGCTTCCAAGAAGCGAGTCAGAGATGCTACTCCTTCTTCCTCTACTCAAGTGGCCAAGCAGCAGAAGTATTGGCTTCCTCCTCCTCCGTTCCGTCAGCCGTATCAGAAGAGCAAAGGTGGCAGTGGATCTTCCCACCCACCCAACCCTGGCTTTCAGAACAAGACTTCGTCTCAAGCTCCAAGATCGAGTGCTCCGTATCACTGTCCGCTTTCAGAGGTTACGTGCAACAAGTGCCAACAGAAGGATCACTATGCTAACAAATGCTTCAACCAGAGGCGTCTCCCTCCTCCTCCTCCTGTGAGATCGGCAAGTACAGCTATGGTCAAGCATAACCCCAAGTCTGCAAAGGTCAACTTGATGAATGCAGCTCAGGCAAAGGACTCGTCGGATGTCATCATGGGTAACCTTCCTGTTAATGATATTCCTGCAAAAGTTCTTTTTGACACTGGTGCATCGCATTGTTTCATCTCGAGACCATTTGTTTCTAAGCATGAGTTGCCTTTACAAGATTTGCCTAGTCAGTTATCTGTTGTTTCTCCGGATAAATTCATGAATGCAAGCGCTATGGCTCCGGATGTTACTATCACGTTGGGCGACTACAAGTTTCTTTCTTCTCCGGTGGTTCTTGGCAACTCGGATATTGATCTTATTCTCGGAATGGATTGGTTTTCTAAGCACAAGGCGCATCTTGATTGTGTAGCCAGGCAAATTCAATTGACTCATTCGTCTGAGGATGTAATTGTCTTTGCCGCTCGTGATGATACAATCCGTCTGTTTTCTCTCAATGAGAAGGGTGAACTGGATGCCATCTCGCAAATTCCAGTCGTTTGCGAATATCAAGACGTCTTTCCAAAAGAGCTTCCAGGAATGCCTCCGCACCGGCCAGTTGAATTCGTCATCGATCTTGAGCCTGGCACGGAACCGGTTTGCAAGCGTCCTTACAAGCTCGGACCTGAAGAGTTGAAGGAGCTGAAGAAGCAACTCGGTATTCAAGAGCGAATGTGTCTCATCCGACCTAGTTCCTCTCCGTGGGGTTGTGGAGTTCTTTTTGTGAAGAAGAAGGATGGAACGGACCGACTTTGTGTTGACTACCGTCCATTGAACAAGAAGACTATCAAGAACAAGTACCCACTTCCCAACATCAACGAGCTGTTCGAACAACTCAAAGGTACCCAAGTATTCTCCAAGCTTGATCTCCGTATGGGTTATCACCAGATTCGAATCCGTGAGCAAGATATTCCCAAGACGGCTTTCAGGACAAGCTATGGTTCATATGAATACACTGTCATGTCTTTTGGCCTCGTCAATGCTCCTCCAACTTTCTCTCGCATGATGAACTTCATTTTCAATGCCTACACCAATGACTTCGTTTTGGTCTATCTCGACGACATTCTGGTCTTTTCAAAGAACAAGGAAGATCATGCCAAGCACTTGCGTTTGGTGCTCGATAAGCTCAGGGAACACCAGTTCTACACCAAGTTCTCAAAGTGCGAGTTTTGGCTCGATGAGGTTCTATATCTTGGGCATATCATCTCTGCCAAGGGCATTGCGGTAAATCCTGAGAAGGTGTCTGCAATTGTGAATTGGGAACCACCTCAGAACGTGAAGCAACTCCGTAGCTTCCTCGGTCTCGCAAGCTACTGTCGAAGGTTCGTTGAGAACTTTTCAAAGATCGCGAAGCCTCTTTCAAACCTTCTCCAGAAGCACATCAAGTACGTTTGGTCTCCGAAATGTGACATCGCTTTCAACACTTTGAAAGAGAAATTGGTCACTGCTCCAGTTCTGACTCCTCCTGATGAATCCAAACCGTTCGAGGTCTTTTGCGATGCCTCTCTTCAAAGTCTTGGTGTAGTGTTGATGCAAGAGAAGAAAGTGGTGGCTTATACCTCTCGCCAGTTGAAGCCCAACGAGAAGAACTACCCCACTCATGACCTCGAGTTGGCGGCAGTTGTGCATGCTCTTTTGACTTGGAGACATCTCTTATTGGGAAGAAAAGTGGACATCTTCACTGACCACAAGAGTCTCAAGTACATCTTCACTCAGCCTAATCTCAACCTCAGGCAGACTCGATGGGTCGAAATGATTCAAGAGTATAATCCAAGTATCGAGTATACTCCAGGCAAGGCCAATGTGATTGCTGACGCATTGAGCAGAAAGACTTATTGCAACAGTCTGATTCTCAAGCCTTATCAACCCGAGCTTTGTGAAGCTTTCCGCAAACTCAATCTGCAAGTTGTTCCTCAAGGTTTCCTCGCCAACCTTCAAGTCTCTCCTACCTTGGAAGACCAGATTCGCCAAGCTCAGCTTCTTGATGCTATGGTGAAGAAGGTGAAGATTGGGATTGCCAAGAGTCAACCCAAGTACAAGTGCTACCGCCTTGATGACAAGGATACTCTCTTCTTCGAGGATCATATTGTTGTGCCCAAAGGTGACCTTCGTAAGGTTATCATGAACGAGGCTCACAATTCACTCCTCTCCATCCATCCTGGGAGCACGAAGATGTATCAGGACCTCAAGCAGGCTTATTGGTGGACTCGAATGAAGCGCGAGATTGCTCAATTCGTGAATGAGTGTGATGTCTGCAGAAGAGTGAAGGCAGAACACCAAAGGCCAGCTGGTCTCCTCCAACCTCTTGCCATTCCAGAATGGAAGTTTGACCACATTGAGATGGACTTCGTGACTGGGTTTCCAAAGTCCAAGCGTGGCAATGATGCTATATTCGTTGTCATCGACAAACTCACTAAAGTGGCTCACTTTCTGCCTATCAAAGAGTCTATCACTGCAGCTCAATTGGCGGAGCTGTATACCTCTCGAATTGTCTCGCTGCACGGCATTCCTCGAGTGATCTCTTCAGACCGTGGCAGCATCTTTACCTCCAAGTTTTGGGATTCTTTTCAGAAGGCCATGGGCACCAACATCCGCTTCAGCACAGCTTTCCATCCTCAAACTAGCGGTCAGGTCGAGCGTGTCAACCAGATTCTTGAAGATATGCTCAGGGCTTGTGTGATCTCCTTCGGCATGAAGTGGGAAGATTGTCTTCCATATGCTGAATTCTCCTACAACAACAATTTTCAAGCAAGTTCGGGCAAGGCCCCATTCGAAATTCTGTATGGCAGGAAGTGTCGTACCCCTCTCAACTGGTCTGAAACCGGTGAATGTCAACTTCTGGGAAATGACTTAATCACAGAGGCAGAGGAGATGTGTAAAGTCATTCGAGATAACCTCAAAGCAGCGCAATTGCGCCAGAAGAGCTACTATGATAGTAAGCACCATGATTTGGCTTTCGAGATCGGAGATCATGTTTACCTCCGCGTCTCTCCAATGAAAGGTACTCGTCGCTTCGGTATCAAAGGGAAGCTTGCCCCTAGATACGTGGGACCTTTCAAGATCGTCAGCAAGAGAGGCGATCTCGCCTATCAACTCGAGCTTCCTTCAATCTTTGCAAATGTGCATGACGTGTTCCATGTCTCTCAGCTCCGTAAGTTCTTCAAGACTCCTGAACGCACCATCAACTTCGAAGACATTGATCTCCAAGAAGATCTCTCTTATCGTGAGCACCCCGTTGCTATTCTTGAAGAGACTGAACGCAAGACTCGCAATAAGTCAATCAAATTCCTCAAAGTCAAGTGGTCACACCATTCCGACCGTGAAGCCACCTGGGAACACGAGGATCACCTCCGTTCTGAGTACCCGGCGTTCTTCCAGTCCTAGATCTCGGGACGAGATCCTTTCGTAGTGGTGGAGTGTTGTAACACCCCGGATATGATTTACCCAATATGTAATCCAACTCTTGCCGTTTCCAGCGTTAAGTTATTTTATTTTCTTGGGTTCGGGTTTTTGTCTCCGTGTGTTGTTGTCGTTGTCATACATCTCATATCATGTCATCATGTGCATTGCATTTGCATACGTGTTCGTCTCATGCATCCGAGCATTTTCCCTGTTGTCTGTTTTGCATTCCGGCGTTCCGTTCTCCTCCAGTGGTCATTTCTACCTTCTTCTCGTGTGTGGGGATTAAACATTTCCGGATTGGACCGAGACTTGCCAAGCGGCCTTGGTTTACTACGGTAGACCGCCTGTCAAGTTTCGTACCATTTGGACTTCGTTTGATGCTCCAACGGTTAACCGAGGGACCAAAAAGGCCTCGTGTGTGTTGCAGCCCAACACCCCTCCATTTTGGCCCAAAACCCACCAAAACCCTCTCCATCATCTAGAGCGTTCGATCACGATCGCGTGGCCGAAAACCGCACCTCTTTTGGACACTCCTAGCTCCCTCTATGCCTATAAATACACCCCCTCTGAAATTCACGGTTCCCCTCTCCCGAAACCCTAAAAATCGTCCCGCCGCCACAGGACACGTCCGGCCGCCGCCGGACAAAGTCATTCGCCACCGCCAGCCACTCCCGCGCCGCCATGTGGCCCCAGCCACTGCCTCCCGCCGCCGGCCCGCGAAGCCCGTGCGAGGCCCCCGCGGCCCAGTCGCCTCGCCCTGCCGCCCGGCTCCTCCCACCGCCCGCACCTACAGGGCGCGCCGCCCGCGCAGCTCGCCGGCGTCCTTCGGCCTTCGCCGCGCCGCCGCAGCTCCCAACTCTGGTCCCCTGCTCATCGCCGGCGCTCCGCGCGTCGCCCCACGCCGCGGTCGCCGTCCTCCACCGCCTCGCCGCCTCCTCGTCATTCGCGCCAGGTTCCCCTCCGGCCGGTGAGCTCCTCGGCAAGTCCGGCGACATCTCCGGCCGATACGGGGATTCCGGCGAACCTCGGGGCACGTGCACCCCGGATCTGGATCTGAGATTTGAATCTCGGGGTTGACTTTTCGTCCCTAACCCTAATTATATTGCCATGTTCATCGTGTCATAACTTTGCATCCGTAAATCCGTTTTGGGCATATAGCATATCAAAATGTTCGTCTCAGAGAGTACATCATTTCATCTCATTGCATCATTTTCATTTGAGTTCATCTTGATGCCCAAAATACTGTTGGAAGAGTGCTATTTGAGATAATTGTCAGATCTGCTGCTCCATATAGCTATTTGTCATTTTTGCCATGTTTAATGTGTGCATGATATGCTCAGGAGCTCTACATGTGTTTTTTTATATGCTTTGCCATCTTTCTAGAGGTGCTATCCATGTATTTTTGTGATGTGTGTGGTGACTAGCACAAGCTTGCAAAGTGGTGCATTCGTTAATGCTGATTTCGGGGACTTAGCAATTCCACTAAGTCCTTGATCTGTTTTTATCAATATGCCATATGTTCATGTTGTTTCCTAGTGATCCGTGCCTCTTTTGAGGATGATCAGTAAGGATGTTTTATTAATCTTGTAGTGCTATATCCATCCATGTCTTTGTTTGCAATTATGGAGCACCCTAGCTTGAGTCAATCGAGCTCTACTTTTGCTATTTCATGAATCTGGGCAGATTGTCTACTTGTTAGCGATTTTGTCGAGGATGTTGTAGTTGATCTGTGCATGCCATGTTGTTGTTCTTGCCATGTCTAGCTTGTATAATGTGTATTCTTGATGGGTGTATGCTTAGATTGTCATGCATTGCTCTGTAGTGAGTGCATCGAGCTCGTAAACATGCCTACTTGATATCTGATTTGCATGTTCCAGTTTTTTACTAAGTCTGTGATCTGATTATGTTTTTGTCATGTTCACATGCTTGCAATTGTATTTTCTGATCCCTTTTGGCTCAAGGTCACTAAGGGATTTTTGTTAAGCTCTTTGAGTACCTCCATGCCATGCCTTACTTTGCCATGTTAAGTTCCTGTAGCAAATAGTTTTCTTGCTCCAAAGTGTGCTACCTGATCTGAAATTTCAGACAAGTGTTAATTTCACTAAGTCTGAGATCTGTTTACCAATTGCACTTTTGCCATGCTTGTTTGAACCTGTTAATGGATGAATTGGTCGTAGCTCAGTGTTCATCTTTTGTTAAGCATCATGAATGGATCCCTGCCATGTATTTGGTTGCCATGTTTGAGGGCTGTAGCATGTTTGTCTTGTTGCATTTAGATGGCTACTTGTTGTTTATCGCATATCGGTGCCATATTTGAATTGCTTGCCATTTCCAAACCGTGTCTCCGATTCCGGTGTTCTTTATATCGATTTCAACCGAAATCACCTCACCTTTCTAGTGGCACTCTTGGATTTCCAAGTTGAGGCCAGGTTCATTCATTTCTTTGTCAAATCTTGCATATGCATCGCATATCGCATCCCGCATAGCATACCATGTTTGCATCATGTTGTTTGAGCTTCGCACGTGGTTGATTGTGTCCCTTTTGCTTGTTTGTCTTGTTTGGGTAGAGCCGAGAGACGAATTCGCTAACGAGGAGCCCGTTGAGTTTGCTTTCGAGGATCCAGTCAACTCTGACAACTTTGCAGGCAAGATGATCATACCCTCGAAATCACTTCTATCTTTGCTTTGCTAGATGCTCGCTCTTTTGCTATGCCTATGCTACGATGCCTACCTCTTGCTTATCATGCCTCCCAAATTGCCATGTCAAACCTCTAACCCATCATGTCCTAGCAAACCGTTGATTGGCTATGTTACCGCTTTGCTCAGCCGTCTTATAGCGTTGCTAGTTGCAGGTGAAGATTGGAGACCGTTCCTTGTTGGAACATTATTTTCTTGTTGGGATATCATTATATTATCTTGTTATCTTAATGCATCTATATACCTGGTAAAGGGTGGAAGGCTCGGCCTCTCGCCTAGTGTTATGTTCCACTCTTGCCACCCTAGTTTCCGTCATATCGGTGTTATGTTCCCGGATTTTGCGTTCCTTACGCGGTTGGGTAATAATGGGAACCCCTTGACAGTTCACCTTGAATAAAACTCTTCCAGCAATGCCCAACCTTGGTTTTACCATTTGCCACCTAGCCTCTTTTTCCCTTGGGTTTCCGGAGCCCGAGGGTCATCTTATTTTAACCCCCCCCCTTGGGCCAGTGCTCCTCTAAGTGTTGGTCCAACCGAGCGATGTCCGGGGCTACCAGGGGCAACTCTGGGCTGGCCTACCCGACGTCTGGCTCATCTGAGTGTGCCCTGAGAACTAGATATGTGCAGCTCCTATCGGGATTTGTCGGCACATTCGGGCGGTGTTGCTGGATTTGTTTTAACTTGTCGAAGTGTCTTGTAGAACCGGGATACCGAGTCTGATCGGAATGTCTCGGGAGAAGGTATATCCTTCGTTGACCGTGAGAGCTTGTCATGGGCTAAGTTGGGACTCCCCTGCAGGGATTTGAACTTTTGAAAGCCGTGCCCGCGGTTATGGGCAGATGGGAATTTGTTAATGTCTGATTGTAGATAACTTGAACCTTAACTGAATTAAAATGAATCAACTGTGTGAGTTACCGTGATGGTCTTTTCTCGGCGGAGTCCGGGAAGTGAACACGGTGTTGGAGTAATGCTTGCCGCAGGTTGTTCTCTAGTTATCCGTCCGTGCTTTGCCTTCTCTTCTCGCTCTCTTTCGCGAACAGGTTAGCCACCATATATGCTAGTCGCTTGCTGCAGCTCCACATATTACCTTGCCTTACCTATAAGCTTAAATAGTCTTGATCGCGAGGGTGCGAGATTGCTGAGTCCCTGTGGCTCACAGATTACTTCCAAACCAGATGCAGGGCCTGATGACTCCGTTTCAGATGATGCGCTTGAGCTCAAGTGGGAGTTCGATGAAGCTTCCCGTCGTTACTATGTGTCTTTCCCTGATGATCAGTAGTGGTGCCCAGTTGGGGCGATCGGGACCGTGTCGCATGTTGGGTTGATCTTTTATTTTGGCACCGTAGTCGGGCCATGAGTGATTGGATGATGTAATGCTATTTTTGTACTTTGTTTGATGTGGCGAGTGTAAGCCAACTATGTACCTTCCCCTTTTATTATCTATTTACATGGGATGTTGTGAAGATTGCCTTACTTGCGACATTGCTTTCAATGCGGTTATGCCTCTAAGTTGTGCTTAGACATGTAGGAGATATAGCCGCATCATGGGCGTTACATACCGCTCGGCGAAAACGGTACTACCGCGGTAGGTGCGGATGTAAAAAATTACATCCGCCCCTACTACCGCAAATGGGCGGCACTAGCCTGGTGGGCAGCGGTAGTGCGGCTCCAGGGGAGCGGTACTACCGTGGGCACCTGCGGTACAACCGCGCCACCGCGCGGTACTACCGCGGATGCCTACGGTACTACCGTTTTCCTGGGAGCAGTACTACCGCGACCAACCACAGCAGCCAGACAAGGGATGTAAGAAAACGGAGGAAGCTCCAAGGAAAAAGGAGGGGATAAGAAGGAGACGTGTACGTGATGATTCCACCCAACCCTTTCCAACGCGGACCCCCTTTTAATAGTACAGCTTTCCTACGACTCAAATCCACTAAAAAGAAACGTAGAAAAGACGCCGTCTTCATCAGTCTTCGAGGGGCACCCAATCGTCTTGTGCCTAGCAATGAAGTGTCTGGAATACTCAAGGCACACGATTAGTCCGCAAATGCATTGTCATCAATCACCAAAACACTTAGGGATAAATATGCCCTTACACCTTGTTTGTATCTGGATGATGTAATGTTTTATTCATGTATTGTGTGAACTAGCGATCGTAAGCCAACTATGTACCTCTTTTCCTTATTCATTACATGGGTTGTGTGAAGATTATCCCACTTGCGACATTGCTTACAATGCGGTTATGCCTCTAAGTCGTGCTTCGACATGTGGGAGATATAGCCGCATCGTGGGCGTTACAGTAGCACAAAAAGTGTTACTCCGGTAAACGGGAGTTGCATAATCTCATAGTCATAGGAACATGTATAAGTCATGAAGAAAGCAATAGCAACAAACTAAACGATCAAGTGCTAAGCTAACGGAATGGGTCAAGTCAATCACATCATTCTCCTAATGATGTGATCCCATTAATCAAATGACAACTCTTTGTCTATGGCTAGGAAACATAACCATCTTTGATCAACGAGCTAGTCAAGTAGAGGCATACTAGTGACACTCTGTTTGTCTATGTATTCACACATGTATCATGTTTCCGGTTAATACAACTCTAGCATGAATAATAAACATTTATCATGATATAAGGAAATAAATAATAACTTTATTATTGCCTATAGGGAATATTTCCTTAAGTATCTGGAACTCCTTCTCGACCGCCTAGCCGATGGAGAACGGGCTGGCAGCGTGGATCTTGCTGACGGCGGTCACCATCACCGCGTGTTGCTGTAGGAGGAAGACCTGCTGCTCCAAGGCCGGCGTGGACGCGATCACCCTGTGGCTCGAACGAGGCTAGTGCCCGTGGTCGAAGCAGGGGGTGGCGTCGGAAGCCATGCGCTGCGGCGGAGCGGTCGGGGAAGACGAGTCGCTCGCGAACGGGGCGGACACCGGCCCACCGCCGAGGCCTACGGCAGGGAGACCCACTATCGCCGTTCCTCTTCATCCTCGCCATAGACCCGCTACACCACCTGCTTGTGGAGACAGTGGAGCAACGACTGCTGCAACAGATCCCGGGGCGAGAGTTGAAGCTTAGGGTTAGCCTGTACGCCGACGACGTTGTCGTTTTCATCAACCCAACCCATCAGGAGGTCGACTCCCTGCTGAACATTCTCCACGATTTCGGGCGCGCCACGGGGCTCTATATCAACACTGGAAAATCAACGGCTTCTTCGATCAGCTGCGACGATCTCAACCTTGAGGACGTGCTTCACAATTTTGGCGGCTCCATAGCGCACTTCCCCACTAAGTATCTAGGGCTACCGCTTACAACTGGCTGGCTCCGGCTCACGCACCTTCAGTTCATCATAGACAGAATCAAAGCCCGGCTTGCGGGATGGAAGGGTAGGCTGATCCACATCGCGGGACGGCGCGTGCTGGTCCGCTGCGTCCTCAGTTCCATGCCTACCTTCGTGTTAACCGTTCTGCAGATACCCAAGAAGATCCTCAAGGAAATCGACAAGTGCCATCGCCGCTTCCTCTGGAAACAAGATGATGAGATCACCGGCGCCAGCTGCAAGGTAAACTGGGTGGCGGTCTGCACGCCAACGGCAAACGGGGGTCTGGGAGTCCCTGACCTCCAGCGCTTCGGTCAAGCCCTTCGACTCTGTTGGCCATGGTTCTCATGGCGCCACCCTGAGAGGCCTTGGGTGGGCTCGAATCTGCCTTGCAATGCCGACGAGCTCTCGCTTTTCACGGCGGCTACCGCGGTCAGCATCGGGGACGGCGCGTCGGCATCCTTCTGGCACTCGCCGTGGCTGGGACCGGGCACGCTCGCCCAGCAATTCCCGCGGCTGGCCCAGCACGCCCGAAGAAAGAACAAGACGGTAAAGGCCGTCCTCGCGGCGGACGCTGGATCGAAGACCTAGCTCACGGCCGCACCGCCGACCTGCTCCATGACTTCCTAGCCATGCACATGAGGGTACGCGGCGCTGCCGGTAACCTACAAGTCGACACCCCTGACTCCATCAGCTGGACAAAAGAGTGATCGGGCCAATACTCAGCAAGATCGGCCTACCAGATGCAATTCCAGGGCATGACATCTTCGTGTTTCGACAAGATCATCTAGAAGGCTTGGGTCCCCAGCAAGATCAAGGTGTTCGCATGGCTCATGCTCTAGAACAAGCTATGGTGCAATGACAGGCTCTTCTTGAACGGCCCTCTTGTCATTTGACCCAGAATTGAACGAGATGACACCCACCAATATCTTCCAACACAGGATCTCCCTTACAGGGCCGTCTGTTAAAGCTCCCTGGTCTCGAAAGGGCCGGCTTTGGTTCAGCTCTCGGGGCCACCTTACACACTAATAAAATCGCCAGCACCGCGGTTGGAAGAATGAGTACTTCTGTCAACTATGCATCCGGAACCTCGAATCCTCAAATCACCTGTTTTGGGAATGCCCAATGGCAAGGAGGGTCTGGGAAACAGTCAGTACATGGACGGGCTGCTCCTCCCTGGCGCCAAACGAGAGTTGGCACAATCAACAACACACGTCCATTGTGCTTGGCGCCCTGGAAAGATCCGCAACAAAATGGTGTAAAGGAAACAACACGCTCGTGTTGCTCACCTGCTGGGAGCTATGGCAGGAACGAAACAACACCACTTTCAGGAGAAGTATACCAAGTGTCTCCAATATCATCAGGAGGATCACAGACTGCATCGAGCTATGGCGAGTCGCGGGCGCAACCTGCATCGAGAGCCCCTTCGCGGATCCGCCATGAAAAGTAAACCCTAGGTTACCTTGTCACTTGAGAATTGCCGGTATGTGGCAAGCCCTCGGATCCTCACCACCTTTGTTTTCTCCACTGCTTTCTGCTAATGATCAATGAAATGTCAGCATAGATCTTTGATAGAAGCTGATTATCCTGAGGCGTCATCGGTGAGCGCGAGGCTGATTGCGGAATCCAACCCTGGCCAGCCTTCGACCGTTCTTGTAGATTAAGCAGCCAGTGCCCCGCGTGCGTGCAGACGGAACGCGTGGACACGCGCGCATGGACGCCAAAAATACAGCCGCTAGCATACAGACGAGCCAGCGCTTGATTTGTTAGACCATAGGCGCATGTGGTTCGGCCCGGCCGGCTTCGTCTCGTCTCGGCCTCTTTGGACACACAGGAAAAAAATAATAATTTTTAACAATTGATACTAGCAATTCTTAACACGAACTCGAGCTAGGGAGGTAAACGCGTTCCTTCACCGTCAGATTAGCTGGTCATCCTTTTTGTTTGTTCAACGCATGCGACGCATGCATGCAGGCAGGCAGGCACAAGGAGCGAGCCGTGCAATTTTTCACTTTTAACCGCTCCTTTTTGCAGTGTTTCCCGGCGCTTTGACGGTCAAAGGCTCAAAGCTTGGGCAGGAAGCACGGCAACCGAGCCCCCCCGGACGGACCCGACCTGGCGCTGAATATTCTATGGCCAGCGCGCCACGATTCGAATACTCTAGCTCGCGCCGTTGTACCGCGGCATAGAGCGCGGCCGAGGAGGATCCCATGTAATGTAAGCTAGGTGTGCATGCAGATGTGATGTGCGTGCATGGGGAACCTACACGGCTCCTCACACCTCACGTGCACCGTGGAAAACACCAACGCCATGGTTAGTTTTGTGTGGATGGACGGGATGCACTTGCAGAGAAACGGCTGTTGGCTCTCACGGTCACAGCAGCAGGGACGCTGCTTTGGACTAACACTCACCGACCAAGTGCTGGATCGGCGCCGTCTGCTCTTCTTCATCATACTACTATACGCAAGCTGATGCATGCATGCATGGATGCATGAAGTAAGATCTACCAGATTCTTCTTCTACTTCATGCCGATGCATCTCCCTGTAATTACCAAAACATGTTTGATAAAACAACTAACCGTAAGTCTATGCGTACAATTGCAGCAAATATATACTAGCAGGTAGCAGCAACGATACTAGCCCAGCTGTGTGTAGCTATTTCATTATATCCAAATAATGGCCAACACATCGCCACTAGCAGCAGCTAGCTAGTTGCAGTAGGATGATTGACATTCTCCCCGTAATCATGTATGGTCCCTGGAGCTAGCGCTGCACATGACCGGCCGCGAGAGATCGAGGTCGACGGGCGGATCAGGCAGCATGCATGTTCGCAGAGACGTTTAGGGCACTCCTTTAGTGCGTGGCGGCACTGTTCATCTCCTCTGGTGTGCCCGGAAGACAAGGGTGTGTGTCCTCGTGGAGGGCACAGCTTGCAACCCCAGCTCGCCTACTTTATTCCGAGTCACCGTGAGCTTTCTTTAGGGCTAACCTTTCTCGCTCTTTGGGGCTGGACGGGCGCTTATCGACGATGCCCGCCCGACTGATGCGGGGAAGACAGTGGGTTTGGATCATTTGATTATGCTACCAAGGAATGATCAAGAGATGGTAAATATAATATGCTCGGAGTGAGATCCACACTAGATTGACACTTTCAGTTCTACTCTTGCATTTTCCAGAAGAGATTTGGCAAGTAGCTA
>NC_041390.1:428196989-428197328 GCF_002162155.2 Triticum dicoccoides
ATGGCAACCTCTGCTTCCCTCTGCGAAGGGCCTATCCTTTATTATTATCTTCTACCCTATGCAAGAGTCACGGTGATCTTCAGCTTTTCTTTTTCATTTTATCCTTTGGCAAGCTCAGCATGTTGGAAAGAACATGATATATATATATATATATATATATATATATATATATATATATATATATATATATATATATATATATATATATATATATATATATATATATATCTATATATATATATATCTAATTGGATGTAGGGGAGTATGAACCATTATTGTTGACATTACCCTTGAGGTAAAAGGTTGTGGGGCAAGACTATAAGCCCCTATCTTTCTCTG
>NC_041390.1:428197338-428208069 GCF_002162155.2 Triticum dicoccoides
TCCATGTACGTACATGTACAGTACTTTCATCATTCAAATGGTGAAAAAGAACAGACTCTACAGGCCTGCTAGGTTCCACTTACAACATGAAATCAGATTTTCTACCAGCTCGGCCTGAATTTCTTGCGGTTTGCAGTGAGCCATGTCAGTCGCAAAGTTTGGGATAGCCAGTCCAGTCCAAGCAGGTCGCACCAGCAGTCCATGCGATCCAGTGATTTGCCTGGGAGACAGCGTATTATAAGGCGAGCAAGCCTAGGCTGCCGTCCCCTGGCCATGGCTCTTCCCGCGTGTAGCTCCTTGCGCCTATTCGTGTGGTGGGTGGGTTGGAACTAGCGGAAGAAGAGGGGATGGTGATGTGCACGCGCGCGCTCTCGCTCGGCACGACATGCATGTCAGAGGTCGATTTCTACAGGTGTGCGCGCGTGACGAGTTTGACCGTTCCGTTTCCCAGTTTCTTTTTCCGCGGGAATCTTTTCGCTGGATTCGTCTCCGTTGGACGGGACGAACCGTCCGCGCACGTACTATACTCCATATGCATGCACACGGGCGCATATCGTTGGTTATTGGATTCTTCTTGCCGCTGGGTTAAGATCCAAGGATATGTTGGCACATTTTGAGCTTAGGACCCTTTTCCATGCATGGCATGTCTGGCATTACTACTACTACCTGTCTACTTCAGCAAGTCACCTCTCTCTATATAGCCAGTGCATGAGCATATACGTAGTGCAGGACTGGCCTAAAAAAGAGACAAAAAGTGTGCTTATTTTAGTTGATTCTTCAGATAACAATGGCGTGGAGTAATCAGATAAACATCTGGAGCTTTAAAACCCAGGAAAAAAGCTTTGTCTCATCGCATTAATCAAGGAAGAGTTTACAAACCAGAACAATGACAACCATTACATTTGCATGACAAGTGTAAGTCTAGCATGGTAGGTGTGTTCTTGGAGATGTTTGCATGTGCTTCACCTGCCAGTTTGTTGAATAACGTGTTTCCATGTCTTCTTCTTCTTCTTCTTCTTCTTCTTCTTCTTCTTCTTCTTCTTCAAACATGGTGAAGATCTCGTCCCCTTCGGGCTTCGCCTCTGCCCGCTGGCCGGGCAGCCAATGGTGGAGAGGGCCACATGGGCAGCTCTCAGGCAGATGGCGGCACTTCATCTTCAAGTTGGTCCTTCGGGCTTCCATCCTCCTCGAGTAATTTGCTCGTCATGATGGAGACAATGGAGATCTAATGTAGATTCCTGTTGTCTTCTTGGGACGGCAAGGTTTAGGTTTCTCATCATGTGTACGCAACAACAAGATTTGATGCTAGACACACTTCGGAGCGATTCAAGGGTTCAACGACTAACAAAGGCTACAAACTAACATGCAAATGTACAAAGGATATACAGTGAAGTGTAACTTCATACCGTCGAAGCCCTGGTCCACTAAAATGCTCGCTGGTCTAGGTAGAAGCCTCATCAAAGTCAATGAATGGAAGAGGGCAAACTCAGGAGCAAGATGCATTCGTCAGCTTCAGCATGGGGACCTCATCGTTGCACCATCAACCTGTTGCCAAAGAGGACCTCCTACCCCCTCGCCCTGGCACGAAGGGCTTGATCCCTCAGACGATGAAGAGATCTTAAAGCACGGAAGTTAGCTAAACACCAGACAATCGAGGAAGAAGGGACTGTGAGCACGACCACCATCGCCAGCCATGCCATGCCACCGTGAACAACCCCCACGATGACACAATGAAGAGACCTAGCAGGCTCCTCTTAATATTGTGATTTCACAATCATTTAAGCTTTGTATGAGATATTTAGGATCAAAACTCAATTTTGATCAATAGATGTACGCGTTGTATTCTGAAACAAATGAATATATGTTTATGCGACTTAAGAAATCCTAGCTGACCTTACGTTTTGATTCCTTTTCCACTTCTTTTCTATTCCTTCTCCTACTGCATTGTAGTAGTAACATTTTTCTTATTGTTATTTGTCATTTCTTTAATACAGTACAGATGCAGACACTCATACACACGCACATGCACTCATCCCTATGAATTCACGCACGTACAACCTACCCCTATGAGCATATTCGAGAGATTGAGCCAACAAATCATCTTGAGAATGACAAAGTCGCCATAAACGCCTTTGTAGTCGACGGGAATATTTTCCCCCTAAACGCGCTGGAAGGTCTAGAATAAATCCAGAAAAATGTGAGTCATGACCCGTAGATCTACACACAATTTATTTTCATGGAAAATTGTTTATATGTCCTATAGAGAACCAAAAACACAACTACCACCACTGTTACGTTCTCATATAAATACTTACCTCTCCTAGCACATTCCCCCCTTCTCTCATGTGGCCAGGATATTTTTCTGGCCACTGCTGCACTCTTCTCACATTGACCCAAATGTAGCTAGTGTTCTAGGTGCTTCTCAAAAAGGGGTATACCCTCCTCCCCTATCAGCTTCCACCTTACCTCGCCAATGCTTCCAGTGCTCTGATCAGGAAGAAACCAACTATTGATCTATCGCAGCTAGCCCCGCGGGCTGTTCTATCAATCGCCCGTCCCATAATGGCTTCTGGGAACGACTGGTTGGGGTTCTCGCTCTCCGGCCAAGAGAACCCACAGCCGCATCAGGATAGCTCGCCGCCCGCCGACATCGACATCGTTGGCGCCAGTGGCTTCTATGGCCTACCCACGCAGCCAGCTCCCGACGCTCAACTCGGTGTGCCAGGTCATCATCAGCCTTCATACGGGATCACGGAGGCCTTCAATAGGGGAGCTCATGAAATCCACGGTGAGAGGAAGAAGCTAGCCAGTTTGCCGCGTGCACTCCGATCCAATGTTATCTAGCTAGGTTGTAGGTATGTATCACTTCTCCCGTTCAAGGTTTCTTGTTATTTGATGTGGCTGTAGATTGGAACATGAGGGGTGATCTGGACTACAACGGCGGTGCGTCCGAGCTCTCGATGCTCGTCGGGTCGAGCGCAGTTGGCGGCAAGAGGGCGGCCATGGAGGCCGAGACCGAGCCCAAGCTTGAGGACTTCCTCGTTGGCAACTCGTTCGTCTCCGAGCAAGATCAGGCCGGTGGCTTCTTGTTCTCCGGTGTCCCGATGGCGACCAGCACCAACAGCAACAGCAGGAGCAACACCATGGAGCTCTCTATGATCAAGAGCTGGCTCCGTGACAACCAGGTACCCCAAGCGCCGCACCCGCAGTCGCAGACCGGGGCGCCCGCGCAGCAGCCGCAACCCCACGAGGAGATGGGCACCGACGCGAGCAGCTTCGATCCGCTGGGGAGAAACGGCGCGTTGGTGGTGGCGGGGAGCTCGCAGAGCCTGGCGCTCTCGATGAGCACGGGCTCAGGATCGCACTTGCCGATGGCTGTGCTCGGCGGGAGTCCCAGTGGGGGAGTCTCAGAGAGCACCTCCTCGGAGAACAAGCGGGCCAGCGGCGCCATGGATTCGCCGGGCGGTGCGGTAGAAGCTGTCGCGAGGAAGTCCATCGACACATTCGGGCAAAGGACGTCGATATATCGAGGTGTAACAAGGTTAGAACATTATATCATTAATTACTGGTTGATTTCTTATATTGTTACTAGTCGATTTCTTCACATTAATTGTTGATCCATGACCTACACTAATTAGTCCATTTCCAATTGGGCTAGTACACTGGCATTTCAAATTGGGCGATCAATCTAGCGAGGAACTCTTTAAACAGACATAAGGGATCTATGCTAGTCAGGATAATACAAGCTAGAGTACTTTGATTTCGTGCCTGTAATTTGGTGATTATTTGAGCACATATATATAATTCGTTGACCGAGAAAAGGTGACAAATCGACTTAGTTATTATATCCAATGATTAATATATAGATGCTCCCATTTTTCATCCACGAGTTAGGTAAAAGACTTTCACCCTGCTTAAAAGATATAAAAGAACCACCACATACATACAACAAAGTTCAAGCACAGGAAAAAATAAACATAAGCCCCGCTGGGGCAACAACACAAACGTGCCCTAATAAATAAATAAAATGAAAGGGCCACCAAGTGGCTGGCAGATCAATGGCTAGGGGGTGAAGCAATACGTGTCTCGCCGCAATCAGCGCCCATCATGCCGCCTAACCGATCAATGGTCAGGTATATATAACTAAGAAGTAATATGTAGCTCACTGGCTAATTAAGAAACGACTTATTTATAATTGAATTGAATTACTTGTTCATACGAGTACACGACATGATTCATACTATAGCTACCACTTAGTACTTACCACACAATTTGAACTAGTATTGAGTGTTGTTCTTTTTCTCCGGAACTCTTATGATATCTTCTACACTAATCTACACCACTATAACCCGAGTGCACCAAAATAAGAGGTATAACTAAATTAACTGTTCTAGCTGACCCAAGTACCCAACACAAATAGATAGTGTGGCTCTTTGCTTTTTCTCTGGATAAACACAGAAGTTTTTATATAGAGCTCTTTTATAGACCTCTCAAAACGAATGTGCTTCAATGGATGATGAATACAAAGTCATATAAAATGAGAAAATGATGCTCTTTTTCTCTGATCAACATACTCTTGCACATACATCTACATTATATTAGAAATGGATGTATTTTTTTTAACAACAACATGTACATTTTGAATGTGCTAACTATATATATTCTTATGTTCTTCAATATTCCTTTTCAGACATAGATGGACAGGGCGTTATGAGGCTCATCTCTGGGACAATAGCTGCAGAAGAGAAGGGCAGAGTCGCAAGGGTAGGCAAGGTAATAAAAATGGCTATATGCTTCCTCTTTCTCTCTCCATTGCACAACAATATATACACCCGTGATGTGCTATTTACGCATTTTATCTTGTGTTTCCCTCAACACTCTGCATGACTGCATCACCATCGCCTCCGGGAATGATACTGTATTGTCCTCCACAATCAGTTTATCTGGGTATGCTTGCCTTACTCTCTGGCCATTTTTATTTATTGGAGTTTACCAATTTAGTTATTCCACCTTATGATTGTGATCATGAAACCTTAGGTGGCTATGACAAGGAGGACAAGGCAGCAAGGGCTTATGATTTGGCAGCACTCAAGTATTGGGGTACAACAACAACAACAAATTTCCCAGTAAGCAAGTTCTGATACTATTTTTATGGCGCTTTTTCCTTGCATTGCTATTTTCATTTCTGCAAAACATCTCAACCTATTTTTATTGGAACATAATAGTTTTTTTTTACAATGGTAGATTAATACCTACGAAAAAGAGGTGGATGAAATGAAACATATGACTAGGCAGGAATACATCGCATACCTAAGAAGGTACTATCGCGAGCCGACGTTCATCTCATATTGAACTACTATCACACAAGTAAATGGAATATTGCACTATCAATAAGTTGATCCGACAAATGCAGGAATAGCAGCGGATTTTCCCGTGGTGCGTCAAAATATCGTGGTGTAACTAGGTATGTTACTAGGTAATTCGGTCTGTTATGTTTACCATAATAATTTATGTCATGTGGAAATAGCTAATGTCCGATATGTATTCTTAGAATTAGTAGGCATGCACGTAAGCAAACATGTATGTTAGATACGTTATCCAAATGGATGTTATATCTTTTTTCGATTTTCTAAGTTCTAACTATATAAGGCTGAGATCTTTACCAGGCACCATCAGCATGGGAGATGGCAAGCAAGAATTGGGAGGGTTGCAGGAAACAAGGATCTCTACTTAGGCACCTTCAGTAAGTTATTGATCAGATATAATTAACCCTCTCTTCGGATCCTATCTAATTGCTGGACTAATGAAGATCCTTAAGACTAAATTATGACTAGTCATAGTGTTATAGCTCCAAGATCTAAGTCATCGACCAGTACTACTTATTTAGTTACTTTTTTCTTGAACTCTTCGTCTCGTAAAGCTGAAGGTTAGATCTTCTATATATATGTTGCCCTATGGGGCAATAAAATAGTGGTCACTGCACTAACTATGTCCCAAATGTACCTTTTCAAGTTTTTGTCTCAAAGTTGTCTAAGAAAAGAGAAAACCTTGGCATGGAGTCAAGGGCAAAGTTGAAAACCCTAGTGATTTGAATCACACACTTGCATCCTAGAGCCGCCTATGTATAGCTGCATGCATGCAATATGAAACATATATATACATCGTCACATATGCATGCAATGTGGGGGGACCAGCCCTAGCTAGCTAACCATGCATCCTAATCTCGTACATCCGTAGGCACCGAGGAGGAGGCGGCGGAGGCCTACGACATCGCGGCGATCAAGTTCCGTGGGCTGAACGCCGTCACCAACTTCGACATGAGTCGCTACGACGTCAAGACCATCCTCGAGAGCAGCACCCTGCCGGTGGGTGGCGCGGCGAGGCGCCCCAAGGAGGTCGCTGATCATCCAGAGGCTGGCGCCACGATCTGGCGGGCCGGCATGGACGGCGGCGTCATCTCCCAGCTGACCGACGTCGGGATGGGCACGTACGCGTCGTACCACCACGGCTGGCCAACCATCGCATTCCAGCAGCCCTCGCCGCTGTCGGTGCACTACCCATACGTCGCCCAGCCGTCTCGCGGGTGGTGCAAGCCCGAGCAGGACGCCAGCGTCGCCACGCAAAGCCTGCAGGACCTCCAGCAGCTGCACCTCGGGACCGCCGCTCACAACTATTTCCAGGCATCGTCGAGCTCCACGGTCTACAACGGCGGCGGGTACCAGCAAGGCACCAGTGGCAACGCCTTCTTGATGCCGGCTAGCACCGTGGTGGATGAACAGGGGCACAGCAGCACTGCCACCAACCAGGGAAGCACATGCAGCTACGGGGACGAAGATGGGAAGCTCAATCTCGGGTACGATGCCATGGCGATGGCGAGCACCGGCGCCGACCCATACGCGGCGGCGCCAACTGTGAGCATTGCGAGGGCGAACGGGTACTCCAACAACTGGAGCTCGCCGTTCAATGGCATGTGATGATGGTGAAGAGGGCAGACGCTAGTAATAGCGGGATTCATTAGCTAGCAAGACAGTCGAAAAGTTAGGTCAGGGTATTGCTCGTTGTTGCGTTTCAGCTCAGGGTTCCGGCTAGCTCTTCTTGGCCGGGTGGATGACACACGTAAAGGTGCTGTGCATGCATGCCCTCTGGAAGCTGGTAATGGCAAGTCAGGATAACTAAAGCTAACTTGTCCTGACTTGCTGTTAGTTTTGGGTAGTTTCAGAAGGATCAAGTTAATCTCTAGGACAAAAGCTGATTGTGCGATGGCAATAACTTTATAATTCCAGTGATTCGACTTACATTGGCTTTCCATTTAGTTAGCGCATCTACAGCCGCATACGATAAATATGACCCCTCAAAGAAAAGGGCCTGGTCATCCTTTATTTTGCATTTGTTGCAATCGTATACCAGAATTTGATACCTCAAATCCATACTACGCCATGTAATTACGTACTATCAAAACCTGCTTAATGTTTTTATTTAATAATATGGTTGCATGCATCGATTGATGCAGAGGCCGAGGTAATCCTCATTTTTCCAAAAAAAACTTGAAACATGCTTAAACTACTCCTCGTCGGAGATGTATATGATGTACTAATGTCTACAAAAAATGTTAAACGTGTTAATCATGTATTAAGAAAATGTTAATCATTTATTTAGAAAATGTTAAATGTGTATACATAAAATGTTCCTAATGTATATAAAAAATGTGCAATGTCTATGAAAAAAGTGGACATAGAAATGTAGGTTTTAATAATTGTTAACCATGTATTTACAAAATGTTAAACATGTACATAATAATTGTTCCTGATGAATATAAAAGATTGTACAATGTGTATGAAAAAAATTAGACATCAAAACAATATATGTTTTTTTAGAAAATATTAATCATGTATTTGAAAATATTAAACGTAACAAAAAATTTCCTCATGCACAAGAAAAAAAGGAAAACTTAAAAAACCAATAAAAATTGAAAAACTAAAACAAAGAAACAAAGAAAAATGAAGAAAGGGAAAAAATAAAAAAATGATAAAGAAACAAAGAAAACCAAACAAAAATCCGAATATAAATTGTGAAGGAATCAAAAAAACCAAGGGAAACAGAAAAATCAACGAAAACCATAATAAACAAAGAAAACCAAAAATAAAGAAGAGGAAAAAGGAAAAGGGAAAAAAGAAACGAGAGCAAAGTGCGCCGATAGTGAAGGAACGAACAAAAATGGAGCGACACAATACTGTTGAGCGCATGGAAAATCTTCATGAGAGGAAAGCATGTGACCCAGTTCTTTTGATTGTCTCCCAGAAGTTTGACAATTGGACCTCCTCCTAGATTCTCCCTGGATTGTCAAATCAAAAAAAAAAACATGGATTCATGATTCGGGAAGAACCTGAGGGGGAGGTCCGATTCGCGAGTGCCCTCATGTCAAGGCGAGCGCCAGATGGGCCGGCCTAGCTTGCGGGAGGCCACATCCTCATTTGTTTCCTATTTTTTGTATTTTTACTTCAGAATATTCTATATGAAAACACTTTACATTTTTTTATAAAAATGGTTAATCTTGTATGAAAAATATTAAATTCTTATAGAGAAAATATTTCTCATGTATACAAAAAATTACAATGTGTACGAAAAAAATGATTATGTATTTAAAAAATATTAATCAAGCACTGGAAAAATGTTAAAAAAATATTTAAAAATATTAATCAAGTATTTGAAAAATGTTAAACGTGTACACAGAAAATGTTGAGCGTGTATTATGAAAATGTTAATCTTGCACTTGAAAAATATTAATCAAGCATCTAAAAAATAAATGTGTATAAAAATATTGACCATGTATTAAATAAATATTAATTTTGTATTTGAAAAATGTTAAGAACACAAAATTTTAAAATGTTAAAATGTGTATAGAAAACATCTTTTTTTTAACATAGTATAAACGCAAGCGCTCATATAAACGCGCATACACTCATCGTAATGAAAGCACACACGCACACCCTGCCCCATAAGCACCTCCGAGAGACTGGGCCAGCATATCATCTTTAGATTTTACGAAGTCACCGTAGGCGCCTTGTAGTTGACGGGAATGTCTTCTCACACTGAAAGCGTATCGCCGAAATTCTTGAAATAATTCCAGGATAAAATGGAAGCACCAGGACTTGAACTCTGATGGGCTGGGGATACCACTGTCCACCTAACCATCCCAACCGTCCACCTAACCATCCCAACGACAAGTTGATCCGCGTATTGAAAACATGTTGACCATGTATTTTTTTAATATTGTATTTGAAAAATGTTAGTGAAGCATTTGAAATGTTAAAAATGCGTATTTGAAAATCTTGACCTTGTATTCAAGAAAATGTGAAACATGTATGTTAAACATGTTTTTGAAAAAAATGTATACAAAAAATACATCATGAAAACGAAATAAAACAGAGAAAACAAAAAACCAATGAAAAAAGAAAAAGACAAAGGAAACCAAAGAAAAAACAAAAAATAAACAAGTGAAAACCGATTAGAAACAAAGATAACAACAGAAAACCATTGAAAACCAAAAAAGAAAAAGAAGAAAAAAAGAAGTAAAATGGGAAAGAAAAAACCCATAGAAACCCATGAAAGAAGCAAAGAGAAATCAAAAGAACAAAAGAAAAAATAGAAAAACCCGATGTATAATGACGAAATAACGAAACCAAAAGAAGACCGAATAAGAAATAAGAAAACCAAACAAAAAACAAAAGAACATGTAAGAAGAAAAAACCCAAAAAACACATCCGCCAATAGATTGACGACTGAGCAAACGGGTAACACGCTATTGGACCGCCCCCTACGCTTGCACGCTGCAGGGAAGTTTCAGGAGAGACATAATATAGTCGCGCTCTAAGCGGCTGAATCCTATTCGGCGCCTTAAGCGCCGAATACAGTGCATTTCGTACAGAGCGCACACCTCCTCTGTACACTTGTTTTTTTAGCTGGGCCGGCCCGTTCTACTGATTTCTGTTTGTAAATGCAGACCCCCTCTGTACACTTGTTTTTGTAGCGGGGCCGGCCCGTTTTACTGATTTCTGTTTGTAAAAACAAAAACTAGCGCGTGCCAGGTCTCGAACTGCAATATACGCTACGCAAACCACCCTGCTACGTCCACCTTACATGCTCAATAGAAACTTCTTCCTTCTTTTCATCTTACTTCTTTTTCTTTTTTCTATTTTTTTCCTTGTTCTTTTATCATTGTTCTTTTTTATTGGGAATGGTTTTGTTCGGTTTTTTATTCTTCTTTTTCTTAATGCTAATTGAAAGAAACTTTTTAAAACATTGAACTTTTTTCGAAATTGATGAACTTTTATCAAATTGAACGAACTTTTTCAAAATCGAATGAACTTTTTTTCAAATTCAATGAAATTTTTCCAAATTTAATGAACTTTTCTCAAATTTGATAAACATTTTTCTTAAATTTGTGAACTTTTTTCTTCAAAATCGATGAAATTTTACCAAATCCGATGAACTATTTTGAAATTCGATGAACTTTTTTTAATTTGACAAACTTTTTTTTCAAATTCGATGAACTTTTTTTCAATTTTGAGGAACTTTTTTGAAATTTGATGAACTATTTTTCTGAGTCAATGTTTTTTTTCAACTTCGATGAACTTTTTAGCAAATTCGATGAACTTTTTTCTAAGCACAAGAGTACATACTGTAGCCAACTGTTTTTTTTTAATCTAGCCAAATGGTTTTTTTCCTTAAGAA
>NC_041390.1:428208658-428301159 GCF_002162155.2 Triticum dicoccoides
ACTGGGCCAGGCCCAGTCAAGCTACGCAGCGGGCGCTGCGTTGGCCAACGGGCGCTGAAGGCGCCAGGGAGGAGCTCTCCTCTAAGCGAGACATAGCATTCGGGCCGATTCTCAATATTTTGAGAGAACTGGGATGAAAGAGGTGCTTGGTTGAGGGCCTGGCGTGTGTTTTCCCAGCCCAAATTGCCTAATCACCTCCGATCCACGGGGCTAAAGAAATTCGAGTCCACGGAGCCGACACAAAAGCCTATCGCGAGGCGACGGAGCGGCGGCGCCATAAATCGAGCGGAGCCGCGGTGCTGCCGGCGACGCCTCCGACCACGACGGTCGCCTCTCTCCGGTGAGCTCTCCATCTCCTCTTCCTCTTCCTCTGACGATGGATCCCTGAACCTCTTCGCCCCCTTCCTCCGCCCCGACACCGGCGGCTCTCTCCATCTCTCACCTCCTCGTCCTACTACGGCAGAGGCCTCGCCGCCGCGCGCGCACTTCCCCTCGCTGCCGCCATCGAATCGAACCACAGCTTTCCGGCACTGGACACCACGCACTCCGGCCGCGCCCTGTTCTCCTTCTTGATCTCTTCCTCCGCTCCTCCGGCGAACTTCTGTGGAGGAGCAGCTACCACTGCTTCCGGCGTCATCACCCGCGTGGCTTCGTCAACCTCGTCGTTAGAACTCTGGAACTTATCCTCTCCATCGTCACACCCTATCCATCGTTCCGTGCTGGTACCTTTTCTTGTCGCGAGTCCTGACCTACCCCCAAATCCCCAATGCGACTCTAAGCTGCCGCCGTGCCCTCCCTTGGCGTCACCGCCGGCGCCTCCCCCTTCCTCTCCACCTCGGCCTCCCACACGCGTCCCCATTCTACCTCGTCGCGTCCTTGCTGTCTCAACCCTGTCCGCAATTTTTGCCGTTGGTTCCGAGGCATGACCACTTTGTCACCAGTGAGTTAAAAATCACTGACCTTCAGATAATTTTGGCTGTGAGATGTATAGCATGCACATCATCCTGATCCGCCCCTGACTGCCATCATACTATGAGATTTAGTCATGCGTCCACCACTGGGTTTATCCATGTTAAGAGTTGGAATAATGGACACATTTTGATTACATATTCACTGCTATCATCCACTGTTTTCTGGTAACCCCTCATAGCCGGATGAGATGGTTTTGTCCATTAGTTGACACTGCTATTGGCTAGGCTAATCGAATTTTTTTACAGTTGCAGATTTTGTCCAAGATCCTGCTTTGCACACGATGCTGCCTTGTCAAGGAATAGCTACTGCAACCGCAAATTCTCAGCTATTTGGATTCCCTGCCGCAAGCCGCTATGGATATCCTGCAAGATCATCGGTTTCTTCTAAACAAGCGTTTCTTAAACTGCGGGCACCGGCACTTCGTTGTGACAAGAAAATCCCCCCTTTGAGAGGTATTCATTTTCTTGCTTATGGATATTTTACTCAGGCACAATGCTGTGACTGTACTCTGAGTTCCTGAGCTCTTGTGAAGGAGCTTTTATTTCTACATCATAAACTAGTGTTAGATAATCTTATATATTTGTCAGCTGAATAAATGTCTGGATATGGTTGGATGTAATCATATTGTGTTTAACTGCTTAATGATACCATTCACTTGGTGGGCCAAGATTTCCTAGGCTTTTATGAGTAACATAGGCTTTTAATATTGCACAATATCGTTGGAGAGCGATTCCTTGTCATGATTTTTATGAAAGCTCTTGAACACTTGTTTCTCAAATGATAAAATGGAAGTGCGAAGTTATATTATGGAAGCTTAAATTAATTTCAAGTTCTTTCGCCCTTGCTGGTAAAATAAAGACTGTAATGCTTAAGCTCACTGATAGATGCTATCAATAGAGTATATCAGGGATATACCATATCTTTACTTGCTGAATTATTTCCAAAGCTCCAATGTGCTTGATGGCCCCTGTGTTACTGTTCCTCTAAATATGAGGAAGGATGAAGATTTGGGGGCACTAATCTGTTACTGCAAAACCTTACTACAGTTGTGCCTGTACATATTCACAATGTTGTAGGATTGGCATTATATTGTTAGTGATACATGAAAAAAAATATTAGACTTGAAAGGAGAAGTTTCTAGCACAGTGCAGTTAAATTGTACATAATGCATGCATTGACAGTATCAGGCCTGCAGATCATGTCATGTCTATTGTCTTTATAAAGTTACAAGCAAATTATTTCATATTAACTCATAGTGGTATCTTGAAATTCAACTTGCATTACAAGTATACAGATGTATAGTTATCGTGAATACAACTTCCACATTATTTTATATTGGCTCTTTCCTGAACATTGAATACCATGTGCTAACTTTACTTATGAATATTTGGGAATCTAAATTATATTTATCCATAATTGATATTATGCTAACCTTTGCCTTACAAGATATTTCTTACTTTCAGCTTGTTTTGATTTTTCCGCTCGTGCCGTATCGTCATCCCTTGCAAAGTGTGATTCTGTAACGGGCAACAACCCCTTCAAGCCATTGCCATCAATCCGCAGCTCGCACACAAGATCTCAAGTTAGTTGTCAGGCATCTTTAGCGTCTTTCAGCTACCCTGAGCTATCTTCTAAACCCAAATGGTGGTGGAGGACCCTGGCATGTGTACCTTATCTTCTGCCGCTGCACAACATGTGGTCGCACGCAGATGCTGTGTACCAGCTCCATCCATACTTGCAACAGTTTGGGCTGTTTTATGCCTTCATTGATACAATGGCACTAGTCCCTGGATGGCTATTCCTGATGATCTTCATGACTGTCTACTTCTTTGTGGTGAGACGGAAGTGGTCGCCGCACTTTTTGCGCTATCACATCATATTGGCCATTCTTCTTGACACGGGCTCCCAGGCTCTGGCGACCATGTGCAACTGGAATCCAAGCATCGTCTTTCAGGGTAAACCAATGGCGTATTTCTGGATGACACTGGCCTTCATTCAGATCTTCACAGTTGTCGAGTGTATGAGGTGTGCCCTTTCAGGAATGTATCCTAACGTTCCATTCATATCCCACACAGCGTTCATCCATTCTGATTTGAACCTGTTCAGGTAATTGGCTAGTGCAAATGTGCATCTGGAAATGTAAGAGGGGTTAAGGAACCGTGTGTGAGATAGAGAACTAGCTGAGGAAAAAATGGTTTGGAAGTGTATTTTGGGACATAAGAAGGGGATGCAAGTATATGCAATCATCACGGGTAATTGTAGTAGCTTCTCAAGACTCTGCAGTGTTGGCAGTGTTATACTGCATGTTTTCATGAAGTTCCAGGGGACACCTGACTTTAAATTTTGTGTGTGGCTTGGTTTGTAAACGACAAGCAATTCGAAATGATGTTTAATTTGGCCAGTATGCTTATGTTGGAGCTCCTAAGTCTATTCTTCCTCTTATTGTGTTTCCTTTGAGCTGTTGAGCCATTTAACTCTGGCAATCTTAGAATTTCGAGAATGGCATGTTAAGCCGTTCACTATGGCATAATTGCTTCTGAACACCTTTGGTAAATGACCACCATGCCATAATTACTGGAGGAAAGTGTAATCAGTAGAGGTGAAGGTGTACTTGCAGGGATCTAAGCCAGTTACTGGAGGAAAGTGTCATAATTACTGGATCCGGCTTGCCTGCTTCCTCCCTGTGCTCCCACTTCATCCTACGACTGTCTTTTTTTCTTCTTTCTAATCTAATCATCTTCCCCCCTGATTTTAAGGGGGTGGGGCCGGACCTTATTTTGTTCCAATTAAATAAAGCCACGTAGACGGGAGCACGGATGGGCACACGACAGGGAGCAGACAAGTCTTGTCCGTACTTGCAGGTTGCTTATTTTGCCGCCCCTTAAATGAAGGCTAGAATCTGCCGCAGCTAATACAAAGCTAATACAAGTTTTTGCAGGACACAGGCCCAGATATGTTGTTGTAGTTGTTTTGAAGTTGAAACCGAGATGAGTTGGTGTATTAATCTGGACCGTACATCAAATTAGAGTTGAATAAATTCAGATATCCCATGGTTGACGCCTCACGTTTTCTCGTATGTTCAGAATCATCACGATATTATAAAGAAAAGAAGTTAGCTAGCCAAACAAGATTTTCATAATCCACCACACATGAAGTCTAAGTCACCTCTCTATGTAGTGTGCTGTAATAACTATATTTGGATAGCTTATACTATTGTGAAGATCTACAGAGTTACAAAATCAAAATGTTGTACAATTAGATTATCTTGCCACTATATTTGGCTGTGACATTTGCCAGAAAAGTAAAGTCAATTTCATTTCGCTCAGGTACTCTCCTTTAGCTATGGCTACAAAACGGAAACGTCGAAAAAGCGTATGAATGAAGAGAATAAATCGGATTGCCGCAACTTGATGCTCAATAGCGCTGCTACCCCTGCTATTAGTTCAACAACCCTGTATTTCTAATCTCAGTCCTCAGACTTTCAGATCAAGCTCAGACTGCGATGACAGTATGCCGTGCTTCTGTGTTTTCTCGCTGATTGGTATGTAAACCTGCCGCTCTTTGCCTCCTGGTTTGGACGACACATACCCATACCAAATCATGCCAATAACAGCTATGGTCATGCCGAGTGCGACATGGAAATTAAGGCCCTCTTTCCCGAAGAAGAAAAAACCCAGGGTCAGCACAAGAATAGTCTTCATGTGGCCTAGAACTTGAAACGAGACAGCTGTGAATCGTCCGATGCATATGAACTGGCTTAGATTGGTACCAACAGCAATTATGCACGACAATACAATGAAGAACTGAAAAAAGAGTGAAAAAGGAAACATTAGTCCCCAGTTTACTCTGGTAAAAGTATTTTAGGTCACACAACTATCAACCAAGAGAACGGTTACAAACCAAACCATGTTTCCCATGCTCATATCCTAGAATTTCAAGTAACTGGAGTACTTTATATATGAAACATTACTCTGCCATTGACAGTAGAACTTCACTAGCTATTCTAAATCAGGCATACTTGACCTATATGCTTCTATATTATTTGAAGCAGCTCCTGTATTGTAATGACATATTTTAGCATTTCAAACGGCATCACATGTTAGCTTATGAAATACTATTTAGAGGGTTGATATGTACGATCTGTTTCTGTAAGATCTGTTTACTTCACAATAATCAAGAGGAAACAAATATACACAAAGATGACTACTGAGAGTGACATTTTCTGTACTGAACACTAGATTATACCTGGGACAATACAAAACTGAAAATCATATAGATTGCAGTTACCCTCATATCAAACATCACTTCTCAGCAGTAATATATTCATAGTGACAGACATGTTATCCTAATCCCGCGATGATCATTAAAAGCCTACAGATATAAATTATAATGCTACAAGAACTGGCGAGGACTAGATAAGTTTCTGATGCAACAAATTTATAAAGAAATAAGAAACAAACTGATTCAGAATAAAGCATCACGTACCGTAACTACCATGGTATAATCAAAAGTATCAACTCTTTTGTCAGTCAACCATAAATCCACAAAAGGACCAAGTATTAACAACGACGCTGCCTGAGCAGGAGCAGTATGACCCAAGAGGTTGAATGAGCCAAGCGAGTACTTCCGTTGAAGATGATGAACATACTGCAGGAAAAAAAGAAGGGTAGATACATCACATATCCCATTAGGACAAGGCCTGCTAGGAATGCGCACAAACAAGGTACAAATTCAAGCACCCAGGATACTCACATGCTGTTGTAGTGCAGTGCTCCAGACTGCTATTATTGCAGCTATCAACCCTTGAGAGTTCACACTAACATCAGTTACAGTACACACAGCAACGCCAACTAGGACAAGCATTATACTGAGCTTTGTATCTCTTGAGTAACGAACTTTGTCAAAGAGGATTTCTAGAAAACACAAAACTGGAATGATACACAACTTGGCAATCTGAAACAGCAGAAAGTGCAATTTAGTATATGCATTACATTCTAAAATTGAATAGAATTTAGTTACTCTCTTCACCTGATAGAATCCAACAGAGTTCCACATCAAGCTAACATTCATCCCAACAATTGATAAGTTTGCAAAGAAGACAAATTTTACTAGTTCTGGCAATGGTAAGTAGGATGGCTGAATATATCCCAACCATTTCATTACTGATGTCATCAAGGTCGTGGTTAGGAAATGCAGCCCAGTTAACGTTGTAGCTGTACAAGCAAACCATGGCACACAACATTAGTAGAAGAAATCTGATACATTTGCTGCATAACCACAGTAAGTTATAGATCAGTGATAACACACGTGAAGTTGAACGTCTGAGCATTGTCTCACCAAAACTAAAACCATGTGTAGCCATTAAGGCCTTGTTGGCCATGATTATACCAACAGATGTCACAACATTGAACATCCATGCTCCAGCATCTAATGCAGCTTTTCTCTCTGCCTTGCTTCCTGGTGCCACACCCATACTTTCTTGTCATGTAGGGTGTAATCCAATTTTCTAAGTAGTGGAGAGTGCACCTTCAGTAGCAATTGCAATCAAGACATTAGTTTGATAACTACATGAGTATAAATAAAACTCAGCATCCCACAAAAATCTTAAGGTCCCAACTTTTGTTTTCGAAGATTTGTTAATATTAGTATAGAGAAGCTCCCTGATGTGGTGTATGTGAAATGGAGTTCAAGAATGGATGCATGAACTTTGATATTAAGACCACAAGTGAGGCCTGGAAAAGATACAAATTGCACACTAAACAAATAAGGCACATGGCATCAGTACAAAGTAACTAGCACCAGCAATTTATTGGAGAGTCCATATCATATTGTAGCTGGATCTGTGACTTTGTAGCTTTATAAATTTAAAGCCTTCGAAGAGAGCTAAAATAAGTGAACTGCACAAGTGGTGTATAATACGACAAAAGAAAACCAGGAGGTTAATCCACTACATGTAGCAACATATGGATTATTGCTCCAGCACGCCAATTCAAGACGATAGATGACTCGATACAAAAATATACTTTTTCGGCAGCAGAGCTGATCCAATTCATGAAATTTGTCTAAAACCTACTGATTTCTAAAAACATGAAGTTGGTTATAAATGATTAAACTTCCTCACATAAATGGCATTTAAGTTTAACAGGTCGATGGTGCATTACGCAACGAACACAGGGAATCAGGACCTAACACAGGGCATGGGGGCTCAGTTGAACCCCCGATTTCTCTTGAGGATGAACTGCAATTAGTACTCTACTATGCAGAAAACACATCTGCACCGAATGGTGGATCGGAGTGCCCAATCCAGAAAGAAAGATAGGGTTCGTCACCTACAAAAGAAATCAATCCATTTCCGAGTAGATTTCCGCTCCACGCCTGTCCAGTGGAGGAGAGGTGGAGAACGGCGGCTTTGAGACCAGAATTCCTTCGAGGTGGCCCGCTACGGTGGAAGGAGGCCAGTGTTCGGGGGAGAGGGTTCGGCGACGGTGGCCTGGGTAGAGGATTCGACGAAGGTAGCCCGGGGGAGAGGAAAAGGAAGGAATGAAATGAAGTCTGGAGGAGTGAGGGCCTGAGCGAAGTATTTTTCGGTTTTTAGGAATGTGGATGTAAAAGGAGAAACTTGTAGGGCCAATTTTATAAGTTTATCACTACAGAGTTAGAGTTTTTTTTTATTTCATTGAAGAAAGGAGATCTATTTATTAAACCGGGTGAGTCTGATCTGGAATGCATAAGTTTACAATCGCCTATGTGCCGGACCTTAACCACACCGTTATTTTAGGGCTAGTGCGTCCCATTGTCATCAATTCACGGTTAACTACATTCTCATCACGCCTCATAGATGTGATTTCAAACGTTATACCCTTGGCTAGCATGCTCCTCACCTCCTGATCTAGGATAGCCATGCAGACTTGTTTATTTCCGTCTGCCTAATCATATTGCGGCAATAAAGCCATCAGTTTTCATAATGTAAGGTAGAGTGCTCCACTCAATCGCAATGTGAGGCCCTCCTTGCATGCTTTCGTTTCTGCTTTCAGGGCACTTATCCAGCTGAACAAATGGCGGAAAGACAAGAACACGGTATTTCTTGTGATGTCTGTAAGAATCATGCCTGCACCATCGTTACCTTCAGACTCGGGGTATGCGTCGTCCACATTTAGTATCAACTAGCCCATAGGCGGTGACTTCCATCGTTCTGGAGGGTGACATTGGGGTGCGATCTTCCTTGAGCTAGTGCGTGAACCACTGCCATACGAAATCACCATCTTCTCTTCTGCAACATCGACCATCTGGTATTGTTGATGCAAAGCAACGAGTCGATGTAGCTCCCTAGAAATCGACACGGCGCCTCGATGGGGTGCAAGCATGAGAGAACCACTCCATTCCTAATGTACCATGACCACCACAAAATCATGGGCAGGGGAGCCACTCGTCTTCAATGCATGTGCCGTGATGAGGTGTAGTAGCCATTCGTGCTTGGTGGGGACGGCATTCTTCAGATGCGGCTTCGTCCTGTCATGCGTCATGGCCTCTCAAAAGCCCACTACCAATGGGTATCTGTAGAAGACATGGAAGGAGTTCTCTCGTTCCATCCCGTAGACATGATAAATGTTAGAGACCTCGAGATATTGTTAAACTTTGTTGTCCATAGTGGAATTAGTTGCTAGCCTCCCAGAGAACATGTGTACCTTGGGAGGGGGGAAGGGCAACCCCACAATGCCTTCTAGACAGCACGACGACCGTCTAATGCCTTGGTCGTGGCGCACATATATATAGAGGTGCGAAAATGCTCCTAGAGAGCGAGTCGATATGTCAAACGGGAGGTGAATACTCCATTCAGCCCACGCCACGACATCCTCATACCTAGGGTTAGCTAGGTCTAGGGGTTTCACTCCAGCATCTCGATCATTTTCAGGACCCTCCCTTCTAATGGGCTTGCATGTACGTAAAAGGATAAAAATTATGACATCATCAAAGTTCCTCCCATATTCCAAAAAATCGAAAAAATATCTATATATTCTATTTTTAAAGGACTTTTATTACTCAATAATCGATATTGCAATCATGTTTACATAAACGAACAACGTCGTCTAGGCCGGACACAAGCCAAATTGCAGTCTGGCACTGAAATCTACCAAAGTTTGCCATATAATGGCTAGTATTATTTCGATAACGTCATATGTGAGTAATACAAGTTCTTTAGCCCTTCACACGATATTTGATCTCATGGATGAGGAGTGCATTTACGCTCCACACTTTTTCTCATGTTATTAGCTTCTAGGCAATGAGATTCAGTGTGAATGTCCAAGTGAAAGTGAAAGTTATCGACCAGAGGGGGTGAATGGGAGATTTTTAACAAATTATTCAAAGATCCGAGTTCTTTGAAGAAGAACAACACGAAGAATAACTGAACAGAAGATAGACTACAATATGCATGCAGATCAGAGTAGCGACAAAGTCATCATGACGAAATAGAACATGCATAGAAAGTAATTGATCATACAAACATGCAAGAATAAAGTAATATGAATTAAATAATGCAAAACTGGAGACAAACAGAACAAGGCATGAACTGATGAAATTTTGAAAGTTTTCAGACAAAGTCTTCAAGAGGAGGGAGACAAACTCTTCAACACATACGCGGAAATTAAGGAGTTGAAGAAATAGAACTAAATTGCTCGATGAAGACAATGGATTTGTTTGACCAATACCAGTTGCCGCGACAACTGTACATATGGTTTTGGAGGCTTGAGATTTAACTCGGAAGACACATAGTCTTCACCTTATTCCTCTTAAGCTAAGTCACTTAGACCTCGCCTAATAACTCATGGTAAGTCTTCAAGGTATACTTCCAAAACCTTCGCAGACTCGTCCTATGGCACTCCATAAATTATTCTTGGGTGCTCAGAACATGACGTCTAACCGTCTGGAAGATCACAATATTCTAAGGTAACAAGCATCAGATCACACAGGAAATCTCCTTAGTGATGCTCAATCACTTTTGCTTTGGGTGTATGGGTTTGTCCTCACTTAGGATTCTCTCAGATTCGTCAAAGGATGTGTTGCTCTAGTTGATGTTGGAAATATGCCCTAGAGGCAATAATATTTGTATTATTATATTTCCATATTCATAATTAAAGAGTTTATATTTCATGCTATAACTGTTATGATCCTGGAATATGCTATTCAGTGGAAAACTCATATGCACATGTGGAATGATAAACGGTAAAATAAAAGGTTCATAGTCTCGCCTCTAAGACTAGCTCAAGTTTTGTTGGTGATCACATTTTCCGGATCTTACGATATCGTTAAGTGTAACAATGATCCCAAAACAACATTGAGATTATGACGTTGGAAGAACGATCATATTGAACCGACCCAATCTTGTTTGTCATGAATTGAGTTAATATCGTCTACATTCAATTGTAATAACACGGAGTGTTAACTTGTGAAATTGCTCATTAGACCATGAGGGTATCATGATCACTTCTTACCGTACAGTGGGCTTTGGGGTTGCTCAAACGTCACTTGTAACATGGTGATCATAACGACAACTTACAGGATCATCAAAAAGTTTGACAAGTGATCGGATAGCTCGAGAGTGGGATTTGCTCGATGATGGAGAGATATTCTTAGGGCCCTCTCGGTGTGACGACATCAATTATCGTTTGGCCAAACACACAATAATGAGAAAGAAGAACAAAGTCGGTAATGAGGATTTCAGTATAACGAGCATAGTGACGACTCAGGAGGATACCGATGCATCCAGGGTTTTGTGAAGTATCGCAAAGCAAAGGGAAAATCACATGATAACCAAAGTTTCACTCGAATACCATTCATGTGCTCATAGGGACCGATACAAACGTCCACGGTCTCATTGTCGGTCATTGAACGAACGGTTTCGTTCATGTCTATGAGTTACTGAACCTATAGGGTCACAAGCTTAAGGCAATCACGATCTGCTGAGTGATAACCCACAAGTGTAGGGGGTTGCAACAGTTTTCGAGGGTAGAGTATTCAACCCAAATTTATAGATTCGACACAAGGGGAGCCAAAGAATATTTGCAAGTATTAGCAGTTGAGTTGTCAATTCAACCACACATGGAGATTACATATCTGCAGCACAGTGATCAGTAGCACAGTAATATGATGGTTTTGATAGCAGCAGTAACAGTAATTGTAATGGTAACAGTGGTAGCAATGATTTTGTGGCAAGTGTAACAGTAACAACAGGAGTAGTAACTTAGCAAGAACAATAGGTGGAAAACTCATAGGCATTGGATCGGTGAATTCGTTGGATGATGTAGGATCAAAAGTATGTCTATAGCGGGTGATTAGACTACTTGACCAAACAATAATCTATCCTTTTCCCAATTTTAAGTCTTGGCAGATTTTAACAACTTAGCACAAGTCAAGCAATCAACCTACACATGCAAGTCTAAGAGTATAGCAGTGGAATGTAAAACATTGCACATGAAGGTAAAGGGAGGAGTTTGGAGGGAGCAAACGCAATGTAGACACAGAGATTTTTGGTGTGGTTCCGATAGGTGGTGCTATCATACATCCACGTTGATCGAGACTTCAACCCACGAAGGGTAACGGTTGCGCGAGTCCACGAAGGGCTCCACGCACGAAGGGTCCATGAAGAAGCAGCCTTGTCTATCCCACCATGGCCATCGCCCACGAAGGACTTGCCTCACTAGGGTAGATCTTCACAAAGTAGGCGATCTCCTTGCCCGTACAAACTCCTTGGTTCAACTCCACAATCTTGTCGGAGGCTCCCAAATGACACCTAACCAATCTAGGAGACACCACTCTCCAAAAGGTAATAGATGGTGTGTTGATGATTAACTCCTTGCTCTTGTGCTTCAAATGATAGTTGATACGTCTCCAACATATCTATAATTTTTGATTGCTCCATGCTATATTATCTTCTATTTTGGACATTATTGGGCTTTATTATTCACTTTTATATTATTTTTGGGACTAACCTATTAACCGGAGGCCCAGCCCAGGATTGTTGTTTTTTGCCTATTTCAGAGTTTCGCAGAAAAAGAATATCAAACGGAGTCCAAACGGAATGAAACCTTCGGGAACGTGATTTTTGGAACGAACAAGATCCAGGAGACTTGGACCCTACGTCAAGCAACCAACAGGGAAGCCACGAGGTAGGGGGCGCGCCTACCCCCCCAGGCGCGCCCTCCACCCTCGTGGGCCCCTTGTTGCTCCACCGACGTACCCCTTTCTCCTATATATACCTACATACCCCCAAACAATCAGATACGGAGCCAAAGCCCTAATTCCACCGCTGTAACTTTCTGTATCCACGAGATCCCATCTTGGGGCCTGTTTCGGAGCTCCGCCAAAGGGGGTCATCGATCACGGAGGGCTTCTACATCAACACCATAGCCTCTCCGATGAAGTGTGAGTAGTTTACCTCAGACCTTCGGGTCCATAGTTATTAGCTAGATGGCTTCTTCTCTCTTTCTGGATCTCAATACAATGTTCTCCCCCTCTCTTGTGGAGATCTATTCGATGTAATCTTCTTTTGCGGCGTGTTTGTTGAGACCGATGAATTGTGGGTTTATGATCAAGTTTATCTATGAACAATATTTGAATCTTCTCTGAATTCTTTTATGTATGATTGGTTATCTTTGCAAGTCTCTTCGAATTATCAGTTTGGTTTGGCCTACTAGGTTGATCTTTCTTGCAATGGGAGAAGTGCTTATCTTTGGGTTCAATCTTGCGGTGTCCTTTCCCAGTGACAGTAGGGGCAGCAAGGCACATATTGTATTGTTGCCATTGAGGATAACAAGATGGGGTTTTTATCATATTGCATGAATTTATCCCTCTACATCATGTCATCTTGCTTAAAGCGTTACTCTGTTCTTATGAACTTAATACTCTAGATGCATGCTGGATAGCGGTCGATGTGTGGAGTAATAGTAGTAGATGCAGGCATGAGTCGGTCTACTTGTCTCGGACATGATGCCTATATACATGATCATACCTAGATATTCTCATAACTATGCTCAATTCTGTCAATTGCTCAACAGTAATTTGTTCACCCACCGTAAAATACTTATGCTCTTGAGAGAATCCACTAGTGAAACCTATGGCCCCAGGGTCTATCTTCATCATATTAATCTTCCAACACTTAGTTATTTTTACTTTGCTTTTATTTTACTTTGCATCTTTATCCTAAAAATACCAAAAATATTATCTTATCAGATCTCACTCTCGTAAGTGACCTTGTAGGGATTGACAACCCCTTATCGCGTTGGTTGCGAGGATTTATTTGTTTTGTGTAGGTGCGAGGGACTCGCGCGTAGCCTCCTACTGGATTGATACCTTGGTTCTCAAAAACTGAGGGAAATACTTACACTACTTTGCTGCATCACCCTTTCCTCTTCAAGAGAAAACCAACGCAGTGCTCAAGAGGTAGCAAGAAGGATTTCTGGCGCCGTTGCCGGGGAGGTTCGCGCAAAAGTCAACACACCAAGTACCCATCACAAACCCTTATCTACCACATTACATTATTTGCCATATGCCTCTCGTTTTCCTCTCCCCCACTTCACCCTTGCCGTTCTATTCGCCCTCTTTTCTGTTTGCCCTTTTTCTGTTTGCTTTAATGTCTTACTTGGCTCATTTGCTCGTTTGGTTGGAATAGTTGTTTATTTATTACTAAACAGAGAACCTAAGATCTATGAATCCTCATCTGCTTGCTAATCTTTTTAAGAGATCCAATTATGATGAACCAATTGCTAGTGAGTTTTGTGCACTAGATTATCTTTATGAAGTTTTGCTTGAAATTCGTGAATCTAAAAATTGTGATGAAGTACTTTATGGAGTGATTCACGATAGATCTTTGAATAAAAAGCATGATTGCAATGATTTTACTATAAATTCTCTTGATGTCAATTGTGCTAATAATATGCAAAACCCTAAGCTTGGGGATGCTAGTTTTGCTATGTCTACTACTGGTTGTAATGATCATGATTGGGGTGATTCTTCTTTTGATCTTGAAAATTGATTTAAGCCCCATGATGAATATGAGATTGATAATAGTACTTGCAATATTATTGAAAGTGGGTTTGGAAGAGTGTAAACTTTAGATCCCACATATTTGGAGAATGTTCAATCTTATGAAGTTTTTGATAAAAGTAGGTTTGGAGAGGTCATGACTTTAGTTAATGTTAATCCCACTATTTTGGAAGAGTGTCAACTTTGCATGCATGTGGATCGTGTTGAAAATATTTTATGTGATAGCTATTTTGTTGAATTTGCTTATGATCCTACATGTAATTATTATGAGAGAGGAAAATATGGTGGTAGAAATTTTCATGTTACTAAATTACCTCTTGTTATGTTGAGATTACTATTGTTTCTTTCATCTTCCATGCATATGCTAGTTTTTGATTGCCATGTTAATTTGTTTGCCTATAATATGCCTATGCATAGGAAGTATGTTAGACTTAGATGTGTTTGTCACATGTTTTATGATGCTCTCTTTGTGCTTCAATTCTTTTCTTTCATGTGAACATCATTAAAATTATCAATGCCTAGCTAAAAAGGCTTTAAAGAAAAGCGCTTATTGGGAGACAACCCAATATTTTTCCTTGATGTTATTTAATAAATAATTTATCTATACTCTGTTTGGGTTGTGTTTTTTGTGTTTAGTTAGTGTTTGTGCCAAGTAGAACCGTTGGGAAGACTTAGGGAAAGTCTTGTTAATCTTGCTGTAAAAAACAAAAACTTTAGCGCTCACGAGAACTGCTGCCACTTTTATTTGGAAAGTGATATTTAGTTAATTATTTTTGCAAATGATTAATAGATAAATTCCTCACGTCCAACAATTTATTTTAGAATTTTTGGGGTTCCAGATCTTGCGTTAGCTACAGATTACTACAGAGTGTTCTGTTTTTTGACAGATTCTGTTTTTCGTGTGTTGTTTGCTTATTTTGATGAATCTATGGCTAGTAAAATAGTTTATAAACCATAGAAAAGTTGGAATACAGTAGGTTTAACACCAATATAAATAAATAATGAGTTCATTACAGTACCTTGAAGTGGTGTTTTGTTTTTTTCGCTAACGGAGCTCACGAGATTTTCTACTTTAAGTTGTGTTGTGAAGTTTTCAAGTTTTGGGTAAAGATTTGATGGATTATGAAACAAGGAGTGGCAAGGGCCCAAGCTTGGGGATGCCCATGGAACCCCCAAGATAATCTAAGGACACCAAAAATCCAAAGCTTGGGGATGCCCCGGAAGGCATCCCCTCTTTCGTCTACTTCTATCGGTAACTTTACTTGGAGCTATATTTTTATTTACCACATGATATGTGTTTTGCTTGGAGAGTCTTGTATGATTTGAGTCTTTGATTTTTAGTTTACCACAATCATCTTTGCTGTACACACCTTTTGAGAGACACACACATGATTCGGAAATTATTAGAATACTCTATGTGCTTCACTTATATTTGAGTTATATAGTTTTGCTCTAGTACTTCACTTATATCTTTTAGAGCACGGTGGTGGATTTTTTTATATAAACTATTGATATCTCATGCTTCACTTAGATTATTTTGAGTCTTAAATAGCATGGTAATCTATACCAATATAAAAAGACCTAAAAGGGCAGATCCAACTGATCTCGGCCATCAAACTAAGTCAATCCAACGGCCTAAACTGCTCCAATGGCGAGCGTTCAATGTGTTTAACGTACAATTAATATCATACCAAATATTGCACTAATCATAGAATTAACACACAAATAATAGCATACATAATATTCGCGTGCAATTAATATATTGCCTAAATATTAACGTGCATTGCACGTGCACATTTACTAGTATATACTCCCTCCGTTCGGAATTACTTGTCGCAGAAACGGATGTATCTAGATATATTTTAGTTCTAGATACATCCATATCCAAGACAAGTAATTCCGAATGGAGGGAGTAGAAAGGAGGCGAGCGGCGGAGCAGGGGAAAGTATGAGGGAACAAAGGAGCCGCCGTCACGGTCACGCGGACGGTTGGCGCGATTCGACGCCTGCCTTGCATCGGATGGGGTGCAAGCGGCGCCGCCCAGCCGACACGCACGCGTGGCCAACACTACTACTTCGATAACTTCTTTTTTTTCCTATCCCGCGTGCCGTCCAGATGGTGGGGGTGGCAAAGGGGAGGTCAGGTGTACCGTGTGAAGGGGGAACGTATTGACAACCATTGTATTCGTATCACACCAACATGATCAGTGTGCAAGCATCCACTTAGCTGATGTATACAAGCCACCCTGGAAAAGTGAGGTATTGCAAAGGGGAGTCCCGTCCCATGGCCGTGACATTGCTGCTGCGGCCATGGAGCCCATTGCCCATAGGAATGTTTCTATTCTATGTCCTTCCGTTTCATATTATTTTCCCACATGTTTCTGTGTCACGACTAATTCGTCTCATGAATCAACGGAAATTTTGACTAGTTTGCTTAAATAATCCTAATATGCTAGGTATACAAGATTAGTAAAAACTTTCTTATGAGTGTATTGAATACTAAGAGAAGTTTGATGCTTGATGATTGTTTTGAGATATAAAGATGGTGATATTAGAGTCATGCTAGTTGAGTAGTTGTGAATTTGAGAGATACTTGTGTTAAAGTTTGTGATTCCCGTAGCATGCACGTATGGTGAACCGTTATGTGATGAAGTCGGAGCATAATTTATTTATTGATTGTCTTCCTTATGAGTGGCGGTCGGGGACGAGCGATGGTCTTTTCCTACCAATCTATCCCCCTAGGAGCATGCGTATAATACTTTGCTTTGATAACTTGTAGATTTTTGCAATAAGTATATGAGTTCTTTATGAATAATGTTGAGTCCATGGATTATATGCACTTTTCTTCCTTCCACCATTGCTAGCCTCTCTAATACCGCGCACTTTTCGCCGGTATCATACACCCACCATATACCTTCCTCAAAACAGCCACCATACCTACCTATCATGGCATTTCCATAGCCATTCCGAGATATATTGCCATGCAACTTACCACTGTTCCGATTATTATGACATGCTCCATCATTGTCATATTGCTTTGCATGATCATGTAGTTGACATCGTATTTGTGGCAAAGCCACCGTTCATAATTCTTTCATACATGTCACTCTTGATTCATTGCATATCCCGGTACACCGCCGGAAGCATTCACATAGAGTCATATTTTGTTCTAAGTATTGAGTTGTAATTGTTGAGTTGTAAGTAAATAAAAGTGTGATGATCATCATTATTAGAGCATTGTCCCAAGTGAGGAAAGGATGATGGAGACTATGATTCCCCCACAAGTCGGGATGAGACTCCGGACTAAAAAAGAGAGAAAAAAGAGGCCATAAAAAAAGAGAAAAGGCCCAAATAAAAAACGAGAGAAAAAGAGAGAAGGGACAATGCTACTATCCTTTTACCACACTTGTGCTTCAAAGTAGCACCATGATCTTCATGATAAAGAGTCTCCTATGATATCACTTTCATATACTAGTGGGAATTTTTCATTATAGAACTTGGCTTGCATATTCCAATGATGGGCTTCCTCAAAATGCCCTAGGTCTTCGTGAGCAAGCGAGTTGGATGCACACCCACTTAGTTTATTTTGTTGAGCTTTCATATACTTATAACTCTAGTGCATCCGTTGCATGGCAATCCCTACTCACTCACATTGATATCTATTGATGGGAATCTCCATAGCCCGTTGATACACCTAGTTGATGTGAGACTATCTTCTCCCTTTTTTGTCTTCTCCACAACCACCATTCTATGTCCATGGCTCACTCTCATGTATTGCGTGAAGATTGAAATTTTTTGAGAATGTCAAAAGTATGAAACAATTGCTTGGCTTGTCATCGGGGTTGTGCATGATTTAAATACTTTGTGTGGTGAAGATAGCACATAGCCAGACTATATGATTTTGTAGGGATAACTTTCTTTCTCCATGTTATTTTGAGAAGACATAATTGCTTAGTTAGTATGCTTGAAGTATTATTATTTTTATGTCAATATTAAACTTTTGTCTTGAATCTTTCTGATCTGAATATTCATACCACAATTAAGAAGAATTACATTGAAATTATGCCTAGTAGCATTCCGCATCAAAAATTCTATTTTTATCATTTACCTACTCGAGGACGAGCAGGAATTAAGCTTGGGGATGCTTGATACGTCTCCAACGTATCTATAATTTTTGATTGGTCCATGCTATATTATCTTCTGTTTTGGACATTACTGGTCTTTATTATTCACTTTTATATTATTTTTGGGACTAACCTAATAACCGGAGGCCCAGCCCAGAATTGCTGTTTTTTGCCCATTTCAGAGTTTCGCAGAAAAAGAATATCAAACAGAGTCCAAACGGAATGAAACCTTTGGGAACGTGATTTTTAGAACGAACAAGATCCATGAGACTTGGACCCTACGTCAAGCAACCAACAGGGAAGCCACGAGGTAGGGGGGCGCGCCCTCCACCCTCGTGGGCCCCCTGTTGCTCCACCGACGTACTCCTTCCTCCTATATATACCTACGTACCCCAAACGATCAGATACGGAGCCAAAACCCTAATTCCACCGCCGTAACTTTCTATATCCACGAGATCCCATCTTGGGGCCTGTTCCGGAGCTCCGCCGGAGGGGGCATCAGTCACGGAGGGCTTCTACATCAACACCATAGCCTCTCCGATGAAGTGTGAGTAGTTTACGTCAGACCTTTGGGTCAATAGTTATTAGTTAGATGGCTTCTTCTCTCTTTTTGGATCTCAATACAATGTTCTCCCCCTCTCTTGTGGAGATCTATTTGATGTAATCTTCTTTTGCGGTGTGTTTCTTGAGACCGATGAATTATGGGTTTATGATCAACTTTATCTATGAACAATATTTGAATCTTCTCTTAATTATTTTATGTATGATTGGTTATCTTTGCAAGTCTCTTCGAATTATCAGTTTGGTTTGGTCTACTAGATTGATCTTTCTTGCAATGGGAGAAGTGCTTAGCTTTGGGTTCAATCTTGCGGCGTCCTTTCCCAGTGACAGTAGGGGCAGCAAGGCACGTATTGTATTGTTGCCATCGAGGATAGCAAGATGGCGTTTTTATCATATTGCATGAATTTATCCCTCTACATCATGTCATCTTGCTTAAAGCGTTACTCTGTTCTTATGAACTTAATACTCTAGATGCATGCTGGATAGCGGTCGATGTGTGGAGTAATAGTAGTAGATGCAGGCAGGAGTGGGTCTACTTGTCTCGGACGTGATGCCTATATACATGATCATACCTAGATATTCTCATAACTATGCTCAATTCTGTCAATTGCTCAACAGTAATTTGTTCACCCACCGTAAAATACTTATGCTCTTGAGAGAAGCCACTAGTGAAACCTATGGCCCCGGGGTCTATCTTCATCATATTAGTCTTCCAACACTTAGTTATTTTTACTTTGCTTTTATTTTACTTTGCATCTTTATCCTAAAAATACCAAAAATATTATCTTATCATATCTATCAGATCTCACTCTCGTAAGTGACTGTGTAGGGATTAACAACCCCTTATCGCGTTGGTTGCAAGGATTTATTTGTTTCGTGTAGGTGCGAGGGACTCGCGTGTAGCCTCCTACTGGATTGATACCTTGGTTCTCAAAAACTGAGGGAAATACTTACGCTACTTTGCTGCATCACCCTTTCCTCTTCAAGGGAAAACCAACGCAGTGCTCAAGAGGTAGCAATAGTCTCCCCAACACTCAACTCTCTCTCTCTCACGGATTTGGATTTGGTGGAAAGATGATTTAAGTGGAAAGCAACTTGGGGAAGGCTAGATATCAATATTCAAATGGTTGGAATGGAATATCTTGGTCTCAACACATGAGTAGGTGATTCTCTCTCAGAAAATGAATGTTGGAAGTGTAGGCATGTTCTGATGGCTCTCTCCACGAGTGAAGAGTGGGTGGAGGGGTATTTATAGCCTCCACACAAAATCTAACCATTACACACAATTCACCAAACTCGGTAGGACCGAATCAGAAAACTCGGTGGGACCGATTCAGTTCAAAATGTGAACGTTAGGCTTTTCGGTGGGACCGACATGTCAACTCGGTGGGACCAATTTGATTAGGGTTAGGGCATAACGTAATCTCGGTGAGACCAATTACACAAACTCGGTGGGACCGATTTTGATAATAAGCTAACCCGAGAGTTGGTCAGGCAAACTTGGTGGGACCGAATCGCTCATTTCGGTGAGACCGAAATGTTACGAAAGTGAAACAGAGAGTTTGCATTGCGAACTCGGTGGGACCGATCGCTCATCTCGGTTGAATCGAAATGTTATGTCGGGGGAAATGACACCTACGGGATCATGAAGAATCCCTTTTTCTACGGTTGGCGGGCGCGGGGCTGTGGAAAGAGCGGGTTTGAGAGATCAACACGGGGGGATTATCCAGGTTCGGGCCACAAGTGATGCGTAATACCCTACTCCTACTAGTTTATGTTTATATGGTGTTCTTGGACTAGCTACAAAGCGTGTAGGGTCCAAAAAGTCTTAATCCTTCCTCAGTACGCTGCAGGCCTCCTTTTATAGTCAAAAGGGGCTACCACAGTGGCACACAGGAGGTGGAAAGTTGTACAGTAGTTGAGTCTATCTCCTGGCACCGTAGGACAAACACATTTAATGCGCTGCCGACGTGCCCTTCTTGCTTTATCGGGGACGGCAAGGAAGCTTGTCCCAGCTGTCGCTGCCTCGCCTGGCTTTGACGTGCGTCCGAACTAATGAGGCGTGTAGTGCCACGCTGGCTGGCTGGCTGCTTAGTTGGTGCGGTGGAAGAGTCTTCACGAAGATCTGCATGCCACCACGTAGGTGCTTGCTGAGTTGGCCTGGAGGCCGCACGTCGCCACGCAGGTGCTCGCCTGGTTGGTGGGCTGGCAGTTGTGTGGGAACAGCGGTGGAGTCATGGCAGGTGTGGGCCTCGCTGCGGCCCCGCGGATGTCTTCGGCAAGGTTCTTGCCGGGGCCCCGGCAAGGTTCTTGCTGCGGCGTCGTGGGCGTCCTCGGCAAGAGTCTTGCCGGGGGGTCTCGTGGGTATCCTCGGCAAGGATCTTGCCGAGGATCTTCGTCTTCTGATTCTCATCTAGTCTTGTATGCTCTTGGTCTTCACGAAGATATGCATGCCACCACGGAGGCGCCTCCGAGCTTTGGTTCCAATGTGGTTGAGGGCATCGGAACCCTTAGGCTCAAGGGTGGAAGCCCTGCTGGCGTTGGGCAAGTTGCCCCGGCAAGGTTCTTGCCGGGGCCGTGAAGGCCGCCCCAACAAGGAGCTTGCCGGGGGAGTTTCACCTCGCCCCTCAGTTCTTCATGCTTCTGGTCTTGAGCACGGCTCTGGTAACCTTGGCTTCATCTGCCCCGCCAAGTGTGGCCACGGGCGTGGGGTTGCGACTGCCTGCGCACAAGTAAAGGGGTACAAAAAAGGCCCCCTACTTTTGTACACCGATAGGAGCCCCTGGGCCTGGGCCACATATAAGCGCGGGGTGTTATTGGGCCAGGCCCAGAACGGTGCGCGGGTGCGCGCACGGTGGAGATTTTACTGCAGTAACTCCCTCGCTTGTTGCGCTTCCCCACGACGTGCGTTGAATGCGCGACGTGGGTGTCGTGCGTGGGGCGGTTGCTGCACTCATGCGTCACATCGTGGTAAAGAGGCGGCCCACGCCTTCCCCATAAAAAGGAAAAAACGCAGGTGGGCTGCTCATTTACCCTCTATGCCTTTTCCAATCTCGAAACCGCCATTCCCTTCTTCTTCCTCGGGCGAAATATTCGAAGCTCTCGCCTCTGCTCGCCACCGCCGCGCCCCCATTGCTCTTGATCCTTCACTCTCTCCCAGCCGCCATGGCACCCAAGACCAGCAAGGGCAAGGGAGCGGCCAAGGACGCCGAGGAGAAGGAGGTGCCGGAGAGCGAGTCGGCGGTGTGCCGGACGTAGCTCGCCTACTTCCCTTCGACGGTCGACGCGGTTCACCTCAGTAACTATTTCTTGCCCCTGTGGGGGAGTAAGACGATGGGGCACCCTGCCATGCGTGTCGTCCCTGCCGATTTCGCCAAGGCCGGCCCAAATCGGTACCCCTTCTTCATCAATTTCTTCTCCTGCAGGCTCTGCCCCCCTTTCTCTGACTTCTTCAAGGACGTCATGCACACCTACGGCTTCCATCTTCTGATCTTACGCCGAATTCCGTGGCGTGCATGGCTCTCTTTGCCCACCTCTGCGAGGGCTTTGCCGGAGTGCTTCCCAGCACGACACTCTTCCGCCACTACTTCTCCCCTCGCCTTCAACCAGGGGGCGCCATGTCCGACAACATCGCCTGGATCCCGAGGACCCAGGAGAAGGGCACCCATCCGAAGGGTGCCCAGAAGGAGAGGTGGGAGGAGTGGCGGGGCCGGTGGTGCTGGATCGAGAAGGACCCGCAGGAGTTCTGTCGAGTTCGTCAGAGCCCGCCGACCCATTGCAGGGACTGGAGCGACCTCGACGCCAATGACGAGAAGCTCACGGTCGCCACCACCAGGATCCGTTGCCTCACCAGGGCCGGGCTCACCCTTGAGATGATCGGGGCCGACTTCAACCGGCGCCGAATCGCCCCGCTGCACAACAAGGGTAGGCCGACTTGGGATTTCAGGAACGCGGCGACATCATGAGGCTCCGACCTAGCCTGAAGCACAACTTCACGGTGATGGGGCACGCCCATTTATGTCAAAGGCTCTTTCGGCTTGACGTGAGCAGCGACGGCAGGGCCTAGAGGACCGACAGGGCCACGAAGGCCGGCAAGGTCATCAAGGGGCCCCTGTTTGGGTTGCCGATGGGAGTGGTCCCACTGAGCAACAACTCTCGCCAATCCGCCATCATCTCCATGATGCCAGACTTCAATGCGCATGGCCTTGACCCGGCCTGGGCCGAGCCGCCAGCAAAGAAGGTGCAGGAGTTCTTCGACACTTTGTCGGAGAGCTATGTCCATGAAAAGCCACTGCTCATCCAAGACACCACCAAGGCGGAGCTAGACTATATCGCCGCCAGGGCGGCGGAGGCGGCCCTCGCCAGAGAGGCCGGCAGTGTTGGCACCGTAGAGGAGGAGGCCGACGAGGCTGCAGAGGAGAAGGAGCTCGCCCAGCGGGCGGAGTCTCCCGGGGAGGCCAACGGCGCCGGCGCCAACGCCCCCCTTGTTGAAGACGCGGGCGACGAGTCGTCCGAAGAGGAGGTCGAGGCGAACGACCCCCCTGGCCGTGGGGTGGCAGCGGTCCTGCGGTGGGCCAGCTCTGGTGAGCCGGTCCGGCCCGGCAGGGCCACGTAGCGGCAGCCGGCCCAGGAGCAGCTCGTGCGCGAGACGAGGGCAGTGAAGGCCGCGACAGCGAAGAAGGCGGCGAAGGCTGCTGTGGCGAAGAGGATAGCGACTACTTCCTCCTCATCCAAGCGGCACCGGACCCCATCCCCTTCCCCTTCTCCTTCGGATAGCACCTTGGGGGCCTAGTTCGACCTCAGATCTTTTAGCCCGGTGAGGAAGAGGAAGCTAGTGGAGGAAGAGTAAGTATTTTGGCCCCCACATCATCTCCTGACTTTAATCCTATGTTATCCTCCTTTAATTTGATGTTATCTTCATAGGGACATGGAGACGCTAGCCAAGAGGGTGGCAAAGAGGGCCAAGGCCTCGACGGGCGACAAGCCCTCGGCGGGTACTTCACGTATGCCGTTGCTAGTGGAGAGCAGCCTAGACAGCAGCCCCCGGCGTAGCCCTCGCTTCAGCCCCCAGCATAAGCTCATCACTCACTCCTCCACTGATGAACATTGGGGGTGTGAATCCTTGATGTTGACCTTGCCGGGTTTGCAGGAGAAGAACGACAGCAGGAGGAGCCGTCGAGGGCCACCCCCAACACGCCCTCCCCTCGACTACGTCGCCCCGAGGGGCGTCCCCAGCAAGGGCATCCACCACCGAGCCCACACATATGGAGGAGGAGGAGGCGAACTTGGGTGCCGGGGGCTCTGCCCCGTTAACGAATGCTGGTGGGAGGGCGCCACTTCTTCCCAGCCTGGTGTGGGTAAGTCGTTTGTTTCCCGTCCCTGTTCTTTCTTCTTCTTTTTGAACCTCGACCTTGGCTCCGCCTCATTCCCCTTCTTGGTATCCAAACCCTTGCTCGGCGGACTGGGAGGACATTGACACCGTCATCGAGGAGGTCGCCAGGGATGCCGAGGCCAAGGCCGACAAGATCGCCGCTGAGGAGGCCGCCAAGACCGTCGTTGAGGGTGCCGCCAAGGGGCCTGCCGGGGAGGCTGGCAAGGCCGCTGCCGAGGAGGCCGGCAAGGCCACTATCGAGGAGGGGGTGGTTGACAACCAACCTTCCTCCTCTGCCGCCTCTGGCTCGGGCAAGTACTTGAGGGTGGCCGACGACCTATTCGTCCACCTTCCGGGAACGGCGAGCACCAGGGCGCCAACCAAGGGGGAGGTGTTCGACGACGAGGCACTCGCCGCCGCCGGGCTTGAGGTTGTTGATAAACCGAGCGCCAGTGGTGGCAGTTCCCAAGAGGAGCAGCTCCTTCGGGCCATGAGCGTCAACTTCCAAAAGCTCCAGGCACTCCACCGTGCCTGTCTGGACAAGGAAAAATCTAGGATGGTGGCGGTGGACAAGGCGGAGATGGACCTCGGGGAGCACCTCACCGAGACATAGGCCTGGTTCCACCAGGCCCATGAAGAACTGAAGGTTGCCCAGGATCTTCTGGCTGAGTGCAAACAGGAGCTCATCCTGAAGCAGGGTGATGTCGAGAAAGCCCAGGAAGCGGCGAAGGAACAGGCCGCCAAGGACGAGGCCGCTTGGCACCAGCATCAGGCCGAGATGAACTCCCAGGAGGAGGACCTTGCCGCTCATGAGAAGGCGCTCGCCGCCACACTCCGCAGCAAGGATGAGGAGGTCGAGAAGCTTGTCGCGCACCGGACCCAGGAGTTGGAGCAGAGGCACAAGGAAGCACTCAATGCTCAAGCCCTGGTCCATGCTGGCAAGGTGAAGGAGCTGGAGGTGGATCAGGATGGGCTGAAGAAACAGGTCCTGGAGCTGATGGGGGAGAAGGACGCGGCCAGTGGCGCTTTGGCGGAAGCACATGCCACAGTCCTTGGCAAGGGTGAGCTGCTCTCCAAGGCCAACGACGCCATCAATGACCTGAAGCTAAAGCTGGAGGGCCTTGAGGGGACGCTTTCGGAGGTCAGGGCCCGGGAAGAGACCCTGACCAAGGACCTGGAGGAGGAGAGGCAGCTGTAGAGGAATGATGTCGCCGAACACAAGGAGTACACGGAGGGCATAAACCGTTGGGTCAGCCGCCTTGCCGACGTTGCCGGCAGGATCACCACGAAGCTGGCTGCCATGGGGGTGCCGAATGTGAGGTACTCCCCGGAGTCGAACATGATTCCCAATGCCAAACCGACCCTGTTCTTCGAGGGTGTTTTTGGAGCCCTGGAGCAGCTCCGCTCCAACCGGGCAACTTATCTGGCCAACGAGTCTCGGAGGCTTTGCCGGGGCACCCTGACCAAGGTGTCACCAAGGTGGCGTTCTGGAACCCCACCATCAACTTTGCCAACACGTTGGAGAGCTTGCCGGAGGAGGTGGACCTCGTGGTGCTCAAGGAGCGTATCAAGCCCATCATCGACTGCGTCGATGGAGTTGAGAGGGTGGAGGGCGAGCGTCGGGACTAGGCACCCCATTTCTCGTTGCCGCAGCGAGTTCAAGACCAAGACAATTTTGTCTTAAGTTAGAACCGCAACGATTATTTGATGTAATATAACTCTGCAGTACTTCAATATCACGCATGCTATCTTCCCGTTAGATCTTTCTTTGTATGTTTGCACCCTACGCTTGGTGAGATAAGGCTACCGGCGCGTAAACCCATGCCGTGGTGCTTTGAGGAAGGATCCTTAGCACCCTGCCGGGAGGGTGCTTGCTACCGGGCAAACCACCTTGCCATTCTCGGCGCGGCCGCCTGAACTGTCGAGCGGACTCGAGATAGAGACAAGGTCCTTGCCAATAGTAGATAGGCCACCTTGCCGTTCTCAGCGCGGCCGCATGAACTGTTGAGCGGACTCAAGACAGAGACAAGGGCGTTGCCAATAGCGGAAGGGTCCCATTGCGTGCAGGTTTCCCATACAAGGAACGAGATCTTTCGAGGAATACAGACTTATATAAATGAAATTAGCCAAAATTTTGCATGACTTAGCTTTTCAGGGCCATGCGGATGGCTGTCGAAGCTGCGGACGGCACCAGAGGGCGGCTGATCGACATCGCCCTCTCCCTTCGAGCCATCCCCATGAAAGAGTCGATGCGCTGACCCTCAAGCTAGATTTTCACAGCTTGTGCCCCCTACCTGGTGTGTCAAAGATGTCGGGGGAAACAACACCTACGGGATCACAAAGAATCCCTTTTGCTACGGTTGGCGGGCGCGGGGCTGTGGAAAGAGCGGGTTTGAGGGATCAACACGAGGGGATTATCCAGGTTCAGGCCGCAAGTGATGCGTAATACCCTACTCCTGCTGGTTTATGTTTATCTGGTGTTTTTGGACTAGCTACAAAGGGTATAGGGTCCAAAAAGTCCGAATCCTTCCTCAGTATGCCGCGGGCCTCCTTTTATAGTCAAAAGGGGCTGCCACAGTGGCACAAAAGAGGTGGAAAGTTGTACAGTAGTCGAGTATATCTCCTGGCACCGTAGGACAAACACATTTAATGCGCTGCCGACGTGCCCTGCTTGCTTTATCGGGGACGGCAAGGAAGCTCGTCCCAGCTGTCGCCGCCTCGCCTGGCTTCGACGCGCGTCCGAACTGACGAGGCGTGTAGTGCCACGCTGGCTGGCTGGCTGCTGAGTTGGTGCGGTGGCAGAGTCTTCACGAAGATCTGCATGCCACCACGCAGGTGCTTGCTGAGTTGGCCTGGAGGCCGCACGTCGGCACGCAGGTGCTCGCCTAGTTGGTGGGCTGGCAGCTGTGTGGGAATGACGGTGGAGTCTTGGTAGGTGTGGGCCTGGCTGCAGCCCCGCGGATGTCTTTAGCAAGGGTCTTGCCGGGGCCCCGATAAGGGTCTTGCCGCGGTGTCGTGGGCGTCCTCGGCAAGAGTCTTGCCGGGGGGTCTCGTGGGTATCCTCGGCAAGGATCTTGCTGAGGATCTTTGTCTTCTGATTCTCATCTAGTCTTGTATGCTCTTGGTCTTCACAAAGATCTGCATACCACCACGGAGGCGCCTCCCGGGCTTTGGTTCCAATGTGGTTGAGGGCGTCGGAACCCTTAGGCTCAAGGGTGGCATCCCTGTTGGCGTTGGGCAAGTTGCCCTGGCAAGGACCTTGTCGAGGGAGTTCCACCTCGCCCTTCACTTCTTCATGCTTATGGTCTTGAGCACGGCTCTGGTAACCTTGGCTTCATCTGCCCCGCCAAGTGTGGCCACAGGCGTGGGGCTGCGACTGCTCGCGCACAAGTAAAGGGGTACCAAAAGGGACCCCTACTTTTGTACACCGACACTTTACGAAGGGAAACAGAGAGTTTGCAATCCCATCTCAGTGAGACCGAGATCCCTATCGGTACGACCGATATGACTAGGGTTTCTGGGAGTGGCTATGTCAAGGGAACTCGGTGGCGCCGGATAGAACATTTCGGTGGGGCCGAGTTTGACTTTTGGTTTGGGACATATGTGGAGATGAGAACATGGTTGAGGGTTTTTGGAGCATATCACTAAGCATTTTGAGCAAGTAAGCCATTAAGCAACACCTCATCCCCTTTTAATAGTATTGGCTTTTCCTATGGACTCAATGTGATCTTGGATCACTAAAATGAAAAAGGTAGAGTCTTGAGCTTGAGCCAATGTGTGTCCTTAGCATTTTGAGGGGTCCACATTCTTAATCCATGCCATGCCAATCATTGAACTTTCTGAAATGATCATCTTGAAATAGTATTAGTTCAATGAGCTATATGTTGTTAATAATTACCAAAACCACCCAGGGATGGTTGCACTTTCAATCTCCCCCTTTTTGGTAATTGATGACAACATATAGATCAAAGCTTCGACAAATGATAATAAGATTGAAATACATCATCGCTTTGAGAAGTATGTGATAAGCAAGAGCTCCCCTTAATCTGTGCACTATTTAAGATTTGATTTTGAATGCAAATGCACAATCGATTAGGATCATGGGTCACTCTTCCATGTCACATACATCTTGGTGGAGCGCTCAAAATGATATGAATTAAAACATGCACTCATCACCAAGCAAAGTGAGTGATCTTATAAGGATATAAAAGATAATTTCATCCAAGCAAGCATTAAGGTAGCATATGATCAAACACATGATCATACAAGTATCTCACACAAGGACATAGAGTATCAACCAAGCACACAATAAAGTTCAACCAAAAACAAGAGAGACAAAGAAGCAAAACACTCTCTCTCGAAGCCTATGATCTATACATTTCTCCCCCTTTGGCAACAAGTTACCAAAAAGACAAAAATGCATAGTGCTATGCGTCTCTCAGGCTTGGTCTTCGGGAGGTGGTGCATAGAGAACTCCAAGGACGAAGGCTTCAGTGGATGATGTTGGAGCTGGTGCAGCAGGTGTTGGAGGTGGTACTGAAGCTGTTGCTGGTGTAGATGAAGTAGCTCTTGTATCTGATACTGGCACTGTAGCTGACCTCTGACTCCTTGGCACACGCTGAAAAGCATCCGTAGTTGCCCTTCCTCTCCTCTTGTCACGACCGGTTTTTCCGGGAAATAAATTTCCAGAAAAGACCGTCGTGCTCATCAGCCCCAGGATTACTGTTAGCTGATGAGGCTCCAACTTGATACAGAAATTCCAAGCAAAATACAAAATATGTAGTACAAGACCATTCTGGCCTGTGAGTACAACAAATGGTTTCTAGTGGTTGATGGCGGAAGCGGGTTGTGAAACATCAGTGTCTATGGGACTCCATTTCCCACGGGAACAGCTGACCAGGTTAACTCCTATCTTCGCGAGGCTGCTATCTCCATTGCTTAGGTTCCGGGGCTGTCATCGCGTCACTCCTCTCCGTGCAAGAAAATCTGGCCAAGACAATAGCCAGGGACAAGCCAGTGAGTACTTTGAATGTACTAACAAACATTATGAACACAGGTATAATATAACAATGATGTGCTAAAAAATATTTTTATGCTCATGACGTCAGTCACAATAGATAAATGAGACTCTGATGCGTGCAAGCAAGTTATTTATAAAATTGCAATAACATGGTAGTATAAAAACTTATGAAACAAATAATCAAGTAATGCCACAGTCGGGCGTCTGAGCGACGCCACATAAAGGGCTTTAAAAAAAATGCCACAGTCGGGCGTTTGAGCGACGCCACATAAAGGGCTTTAAAAAAATGCCACAGTCGGGCGTCTTAGCGACACCACATAAAGGGCTTTAAAAAAAATGCCACAGTCGGGCGTCTGAGCGACGCCACATAAAGGGCTTTAAAATAAACAATCATAGTGAATATCCCGGAGGTAGAACCATCCCAGAGATACTTGGTAATAACAATAATATCACGGGTTAGTCAACAATAATAATAATCATAGATATCACAAGTCTCGAGTAGTAATTCCATTTTCTGGTTAACAGTTTCATCTCCGAAGACCGACACTAAGACCGACACTTGACCCATCCCAGACTGTAATCCTTAACCAAGGACACGGCTATTCGAATAGGTTTATTCTCTGCAGAGGGTGTACTCTTTACCCACGAGTAACGGATTTCTTTAGTCCACCGGGACTAATTCCGTCTACGGTCTTTTTGTTGAAAACACACCTAACTTGCACACACCAGCTTATCTCACACGTGTCTGGAATCACCCACGACACCTGTTAAGCAAACTCTAAGTGGGGAGGCTACAACCTCGCGTAGCATGGGATCAAATTTATATCGCGCGCTCTAAGGGGTGGCCTCCCCTCTCGGTCCCAACCGGAAACACCCATGCTCCCGGACCAGGTGGCCTGCCTACCGGTTACAACCAGTATCTTCCACCATGGCCTCTCTGTACGGTGTGTGCTAGAAAGAAGTTGACAACTTACTAAACCGTACTCTACTTGCTGTAGAGACGAGTGGTAGTACGAAACAAGTATGGGGGTTACTGGAACAAGACTCGATCTACGGTCGACTCAGGAGGTTAAAGTATTCCCTGCATGATTAGTATAACAAATATAATCCATCCAACAAGGTCACCGCTCATATCACCTTGCCATGCCATATCAGACATAACCGTCCCGACGGAGACCGGTGACAAACTCATACCTACCCAAGGCAGAGGTTTTTTCACGGTTTTCTGCCGGTATGTATTCAAGGCATATGAGGGTGATTATCATCACAAGTATGTTCGTTTCCAACAGCATGGAAATCAATAACATGCACCCATGCATATGATCATATCACATGAAATAACAAGTCCTTCGAAACGCGGTGGTGTTATAAATGCATCAATGATCACACCAAAACATTATGCCGAGGTTCAGAATGCTTGCCTTCAATGTGTGGAAAGGCAGGGTGCACTCCAAAACTTTTGAAAGCTTCTTCTCTCTCCCAAAATCCTATTTAAAAAATATATTTGAATTAACACATATTTCAAAAACAGAACCAAAAAGTTGTTTGAAAAATTTTCAAATAAATCTTAAAATAAACTAGACCAAATTTGAAGAAGGTACGAAAAAGAATCAACTCATTTGGATTTATATTTAAAAAGTTATAGCCAGTCAAAGTTATGGTCAAAACTGTTTTTTTTTAAAATAAAACAGAAAAGAAAACGTTTCGGCAGAATACGTCTTCGAAAACGGGAGACGTACTGGGGTTAATACGTCTTCACTTAACCGACGTGGATAGGCGCAGGGTCACTGACAGTGGGTCCAAGGGGCCCACTGGTCAGGTTTGACCAGTCCGCCCTCCTCCTTCTTCCTTTGTCCCGAGCGGAGGCGGGACTCCGGTGACCAACGCCGGCGAGCGGCGGCTCCTCGCGGCCTCTGGAGGGCGGGGATGGATCCGCACGGCTGGGGCGTTTCTCCCGGTGGTCGAGGGGTCGACAGTGGTGGAAGAAGTCGTCGGCGGTGAGCTTCGCGGCGGAGGGAGCCTCGGGAGCAAAGTGGTTTTGTGGCGGCGATGGCTCCCGAACCAAATTGAATAGGGGGATCTGCTCACGGGAGGGAGAGGAAGCTCCTGGTGTAGAGTTTAGGGAGGGGAGGCCCTGGTGGCGCCGGAGTGAACGAGGCAGTGGCGGCGGCCGTGTTTGCCGGAGATGAGGAAGACGACGTTTCCCGGACGATTGCGGGCTATGGGGGTGCCATGAGGGTAGCCTGAGGGTGCGTGCGTGCTCAGAGGGGCTCGGGGTCCCTTTTTATAGCGTGGCCATGTCGGTTTGCGGCGGCCGGGGATAAGTTTGCCGGCGAACTGCCCTACTGTGTTGCAGGGCGACGTGGCGGTGGTTGGTCGGCTCCAGGAGCTACCGACGAAAGCTCCACTGTCCAAGGAGGCGAGCTGGCGCGCTGTGGTGGTCGGGGCGGTGCTGCCCATGGCGGTGGTGGATGCGGCCGCGGGCATGCCGCCAAGAGGGTTCTGGTGGCGGCGCTGTGGGGTGCCAGGGGTGGTCGGGGTGGCGTGGCGGTGCGGGGGATACGTGGCGTGCTAGCAGCTATTGGCCAAGGGCCGGAACGAGTCGGAACGGGTGCGGGGCGAGATGCGGCGGCACGAGCGCACTGGCGTGCCAAACGCACGCTCTGGGCGCGCCCAGAGCACGCCCACCATCCGTTCGGCGAAATGTCGTGGCCTGCCAGATGGCTTGGTTGGAGCTGAGGATTAGTAGTTCTAGTCTAGGGCTAGTTGAGATGCTAGTGGACATGCTAGTTTGATCAGAGGTGCAAGGTCACAGTGCAAAACAAAAATCATGACAAAACTGATCATGCATACCAGGTGTTTGACAAAATGCCAAGGGCACTTAGGCATTTCTTGGAGTGGCAAAAAACTCCAGATGGGGGTCTCTTTAGAAGAATAAGAGGGTGGTGTGGTTAGTTGGACAAAAGGGGAAACTTGCTAGTGCAAGTTTTACAAAACCCCAATTCTGGACAGGAAATAAATGACATTATTTCATGAACCAAAAATGATCCAAAAGGTGCATGCTCTTGGACTTAAGGGTTTAACATGGGGGACTACAAGTAGGAGAAATAATCAAGGGTATAGGAGCAACTAAAATGGTGGCTGCTGTACAAATCCTCAAATTGGACCAGAATGGAAATGAGGTTGATCCACTCAAATTTTTCAAAGAACATAAATAGGTTTTTGCACAAAGTGAAATAATATGCTCCTACTGACCTCCCTTAATTTTGGTAGAAGTTTTAAAGAAATATTTAAATAGGTTGTAGTGCAAAACGCACTTTGGACCAGAGAAGAAAAATTGAGTGCAGGGCTCAAAATATTTTATGAATGAAATATATTTTTGCATAAAAGTTAATCAAAAACATCACATGACATCTCCAAATTTTTGTGGAAATTTTAAGTGAGTCCATCAAATGGTTGTAGTTCAAATATGGTCAGATAACCTTGAAAAACCATTTTCAAGAAAGTAAAGATCAAGCAATTTAATTATTTAATTAGTTACACTGATAACAGCAAAGTTTTTCTTGAGAGGTTAAACAAGTCCAACAACATAATTGAAAAGTTTTCTCTCTGGGAAAAACTCATCATAACAGGGAAGGAAATGATTAAAAATCAAAAAAATGGAGCTCAGAAATCTAAAGTTTTAATTCCTGGCAAAAATTTTAAATAAAACAAGGCCAAATTTTTTTGGGGTGTCACAGATACTACCCTCCTTAAGAAAAATCTCGTCCTCGAGATTTGTTAAAAGCTGTTTTAAGAAAACTATACGCAATAAAAAAAATGGCTACAGTGAGAGGGCAATAAGTGGTGAAAAACCACAGTGTGAATACTGGCGCTGCGCGGAAAAAGTTTACGGTTCGGGACAAAACCGGGTGATTTCTACGCTGGATAAAAATTTAGAATAATCTTCTAAATTTAAATATACGCTGGTCGTACCCGAGAGCACAGTGCTCTCTCTGGCCGACTGGTGGACCCGGGGCCCACTGTCAGCCTCTTCTTCTCCCACTGGCTCTTCCTTCTACCTCTGGCTCTCTCTTCCTCCTCTCTCCCGCGTGCTTTCTCGCGCTTTCTCCACCGGCGATGCCTAATGCGTAGGGCATCTAGGCCGTACCGTGGTAGTGCGCGGCGTGCTAGCTGCCGGTGCAGCGTGCACTCACCTCGCGGGCCAGCGCGCTGTCGGCACTGCTCGCGGATTCGACTCCGAACACTGGCGATCGGCGACGAGCGGCGTTGGTGGACTTCGCCCACCGTACACCGAGCTCGAGCTATAAAAACGGCCGGGGTGCCTCTCTCTTCTTCCTCACATCTAGCCTCACTTCTCCTCCTCCTTTCTCCATTACTGCTTACAGAAGCTCGGTCGAGGCTCTAATGGCGGAGGCGATGCCGGACTGGTTTGTGATCCTGATATGCAGAGGGTTGGCGACGCTGCTGGGGCTCTCTGTGCTCCTGTGCGCGATGATCTTCGACGAGTATTGCGATGCTGCGGCTCGGGTGTTGGCTCTCCGCGGTGGTGATCATGAGGAGTAGATGAAGTATGCCGGGTGCTTACTGTTGTTAGGGGATGATTAGCTGGATGTAACACCGTTGCAAAGTTTTGCAAACAGTGTATGTGTCCGAATGATTATGGCTGTGAGTCTGCTCGTGGTGCTGTGTGAAATTAATTAATCCATGTCGTGAAGTGGCAGGTGTAGCAAATTAGGGAAAAGAAATCTCACTCCAGGATTTCGCGAGGGAAGAGCAGTTAATTTAAGGGAGCATAAACCACAACAAAAACTACACACATAAGTAGAAGCCAATTAATTGACTCGTCGTACAAACTCAGGGTATCACGCATAAGTCACACACATAAATAAATGCTGCAAAGAACGAATACAGTAGCGACGTCTAAAATGAAAATGGTAACTGAACGGGGTCCTGATAAAATGTCTCTGGTAAAGGAATACACTCCTCTTCTATTGGAGGAAGTGGATTGACCAGTCGGTGTATGCGTCTCTCCGTGTCGGGTCTCAGTGGTCTGCCGATGGCAACCTGAGGATTTAAATCTGCGAGGCTCTGGAGATAATCCATCACTCGCTGGTTTAAATGCTCTTGAGCTATGATGTACTGGATAAGGTTGGCCAGAACTGGGTCTCTCTCAATACGCCCACCGGGAAAAGACGTTACTTCTCCGGGTGCTGCACGACTCGGAAAGTAATAATATCCTCGCTCACGGGCATAGGGTACTGCGGATCGAAGACGGGCAATTGCTTCTTTCGCAGCAGCTTCTATGGCCAAGTGTGGGGTTGGCATAGATTTCCCCACGAAGGAAACTTCTATTGGATCTTGGTTGGGGTCTACAGGAGGAATATGCACTGCTGCCCAATATTCCGAGGTGGATGGGGTGATCCTTGATTTGAACAGCTCGTACTGGGGTGGCTGGGTAGAACCCATGGTACTGCGGGTAAAATCCCACAATATTTTGACAAAGCTACCTGGGGTTGCATCTGGGGTTCTCAAATGAATGTTGGGGTTCGGCATGACAGAATAAAGCGTGAGTGTTGTGCACAAAGTGGGGGTTGCTGGGTAAGGTCACAAGGTGGCCTTTATATAGCAATGGAGCTGGATCATTTTTACCATGGTGAAAGGTAATAAATTTTCCAGCTTGGCTCCAAAGGTCGGGTCAGTGTCAGAGATACACATATCTCATAAAGAGACGTGTTACTGTGGTTGTCGTCGGGTTGGTTTTGGTAGTTGTGTCGGGAAGAATATGCAGCTATGCGCTGACCAAACAGGCAAGGCTATTATTAAAACAGAGGCACAAAGACAGGCTGCGTTAATATACGCGGTCGCATGATTACAAAGCGATGATACATTGAAACTTGGTGCTACTCATACTGCTTAGTCTACTTCGTTTATGTCTAAACGGGCATGCCTGGTGGATGCCGAGGCTTCTCCACGTGTCTCCCTGCCAGGATTAGTCGGAGATGGCGGAGGAACTGCAGGGTCGGGGTAGTGAGAATGACCATCACGGGGATTGTTGGCCACAACCCCGTTGGAGTGTACTCCCAAAATGCGACGAAGCACCTCTGGGGTTATCGCAGCACCTTGGCCGATGGTTGGGGCAGATCTCGGGGTCTCGATCGGTTGTCCAAATAGCACGACTGGGTTGTCGGTGTTGGGCTCGTTTTCTTCTCTCGCCGGGGCTCGACGAACCAGCTCTCCACGAGCTGCTATTAGATCAATGGTGATCTGGTCCAACAGTGCCTCTAGTGCACTTACATAGCGCACTAGGTGCAACAATGCGGGGTCCGTCTCGTGGTCTCCATTGGCGACTTGGGGTGGTCTACCATACCCTTCTCGTCTGGGGTAGTAGTGGAACGAGCGACAGTTAACTCTGGGCGACAAGTGCCTGAGATGAACTATAGCCTCTCGAGCGGCTAGCTGGATGGCCTGTGGCTCAAAGGAAGTTGTCCTTCCGGTGAACCGGTAGGGACGCTCGGGTGCTAGACTCCTACCGTAAATGTGCACAGTGGCCCAGAATTGGCGGTCTTCACCGCTCATGGGTCCTTGATACACAACATATTCTGGTGGCTCTTCTAACGCGTAGGCACGACGGGTGAGGTTTGCGAGGATGGTCACAAAACCTCCGAGGTGGGTTGTTGTGGTTTAGTTGTGCACGACAGGGCCAGGCATTGTGGCTCGGTTTGGGGTAGCGGCTGTGCTGTGCTGGTTTGGTGTTAGCGCGCCCTTTTTATAGGAAAAAGGGGACGGAATCTTCCTTCGAACGCTTGCGAGAAAGGACTATTTAGGGGCCGGTCACTGGCGCATGAGCGACAGGTTCGGTTGATAGGTTGGGCACCGACTGCCAAAAGGTGTTGGGTCACTGTGTGGCTATCTTGCATGAGAAGCTTGGCTGGGGTTTGGTTGAGGTCTGGTGGGTTGTTTTGCCTAAGTTTATTGACCGGGCTAAGATAGGATTAGCCAATGGTCAGCCTGGCTCTGATACCAAGCCTGTCACGACCGGTTTTTCCAGGAAATAAATTTCCAGAAAAGACCGTCGTGCTCATCAGCCCCAGGATTACTGTTAGCTGATGAGGCTCCAACTTGATACAGAAATTCCAAGCAAAATACAAAATATGTAGTACAAGACCATTCTGGCCTGTGAGTACAACAAATGGTTTCTAGTGGTTGATGGTGGAAGCGGGTTGTGAAACATCAGTGTCTATGGGACTCCATTTCCCACGGGAATAGCTGACCAGGTTAACTCCTATCTTCGCGAGGCTGCTATCTCCATTGCTTAGGTTCCGGGGCTGTCATCGCGTCACTCCTCTCCGTGCAAGAAAATCTGGCCAAGACAATAGCCAGGGACAAGCCAGTGAGTACTTTGAATGTACTCGCAAACATTATGAACACAGGTATAATATAACAATGATGTGCTAAAAAATATTTTTATGCTCATGACGTCAGTCACAATAGATAAATGAGACTCTGATGCGTGCAAGCAAGTTATTTATAAAATTGCAATAACATGGTAGTATAAAAACTTATGAAACAAATAATCAAGTAATGCCACAGTCGGGCGTCTGAGCGACGCCACATAAAGGGCTTTAAAAAAATGCCACAGTCGGGCGTCTGAGCGACGCCACATAAAGGGCTTTAAAAAAAATGCCACAGTCGGGCGTCTTAGCGACACCACATAAAGGGCTTTAAAAAAAATGCCACAGTCGGGCGTCTGAGCGACGCCACATAAAGGGCTTTAAAATAAACAATCATAGTGAATATCCCGGAGGTAGAACCATCCCAGAGATACTTGGTAATAACAATAATATCACGGGTTAGTCAACAATAAGAATAATCATAGATATCACAAGTCTCGAGTAGTAATTCCATTTTCTGGTTAACAGTTTCATCTCCGAAGACCGACACTAAGACCGACACTTGACCCATCCCAGACTGTAATCCTTAACCAAGGACACGGCTATTCGAATAGGTTTATTCTCTGCAGAGGGTGTACTCTTTACCCACGAGTAACGGATTTCTTTAGTCCACCGGGACTAATTCCGTCTACGGTCTTTTTGTTGAAAACACACCTAACTTGCACACACCAGCTTATCTCACACGTGTCTGGAATCACCCACGACACCTGTTAAGCAAACTCTAAGTGGGGAGGCTACAACCTCGCGTAGCATGGGATCAAATTTATATCGCGCGCTCTAAGGGGTGGCCTCCCCTCTCGGTCCCAACCGGAAACACCCATGCTCCCGGACCAGGTGGCCTGCCTACCGGTTACAACCAGTATCTTCCACCATGGCCTCTCTGTACGGTGTGTGCTAGAAAGAAGTTGACAACTTACTAAACCGTACTCTACTTGCTGTAGAGACGAGTGTTAGTACGAAACAAGTATGGGGGTTACTGGAACAAGACTCGATCTACGGTCGACTCAGGAGGTTAAAGTATTCCCTGCATGATTAGTATAACAAATATAATCCATCCAACAGGGTCACCGCTCATATCACCTTGCCATGCCATATCAGACATAATCGTCCCGATGGAGACCGGTGACAAACTCATACCTACCCAAGGCAGAGGTTTTTTCACGGTTTTCTGCCGGTATGTATTCAAGGCATATGAGGGTGATTATCATCACAAGTATGTTCGTTTCCAACAGCATGGAAATCAATAACATGCACCCATGCATATGATCATATCACATGAAATAACAAGTCCTTCGAAACGCGGTGGTGTTATAAATGCATCAATGATCACACCAAAACATTATGCCGAGGTTCAGAATGCTTGCCTTCAATGTGTGGAAAGGCAGGGTGCACTCCAAAACTTTTGAAAGCTTCTTCTCTCTCCCAAAATCCTATTTAAAAAATATATTTGAATTAACACATATTTCAAAAACAGAACCAAAAAGTTGTTTGAAAAATTTTCAAATAAATCTTAAAATAAACTAGACCAAATTTTAAGAAGGTACGAAAAAGAATCAACTCATTTGGATTTATATTTAAAAAGTTATAGCCAGTCAAAGTTATGGTCAAAACTGTTTTTTTAAAAAATAAAACAGAAAAGAAAACGTTTCGGCAGAATACGTCTTCGAAAACGGGAGACGTACTGGGGTTAATACGTCTTCACTTAACCGACGTGGATAGGCGCAGGGTCACTGACAGTGGGTCCAAGGGGCCCACTGGTCAGGTTTGACCAGTCCGCCCTCCTCCTTCTTCCTTTGTCCCGAGCGGAGGCGGGACTCCGGCGACCAACGCCGGCGAGCAGCGGCTCCTCGCGGCCTCTGGAGGGCGGGGATGGATCCGCACGGCTGGGGCGTTTCTCCCGATGGTCGAGGGGTCGACAGTGGTGGAAGAAGTCGTCGGCGGTGAGCTTCGCGGCGGAGGGAGCCTCGGGAGCAAAGTGGTTTTGTGGCGGCGATGGCTCCCGAACCAAATTGAGTAGGGGGATCTGCTCACGGGAGGGAGAGGAAGCTCCTGGTGTAGAGTTTAGGGAGGGGGAGGCCCTGGTGGCGCCGGAGTGAACGAGGCAGTGGCGGCGGCCGTGTTTGCCGGAGATGAGGAAGACGACGTTTCCCGGACGATTGCGAGCTATGGGGGTGCCATGAGGGTAGCCTGAGGGTGCGTGCGTGCTCAGAGGGGCTCGGGGTCCCTTTTTATAGCGTGGCCATGTCGGTTTGCGGCGGCCGGGGATAAGTTTGCCGGCGAACCGCCCTACTGTGTTGCAGGGCGACGTGGCGGTGGTTGGTCGGCTCCAGGAGCTACCGACGAAAGCTCCATTGTCCAAGGAGGCGAGCTGGCGCGCTGTGGTGGTCGGGGCGGTGCTGCCCATGGCGGTGGTGGATGCGGCCGCGGGCATGCCGCCAAGAGGGTTCTGGTGGCGGCGCTGTGGGGTGCCAGGGGTGGTCGGGGTGGCGTGGCGGTGCGGGGGATACGTGGCGTGCTAGCAGCTATTGGCCAAGGGCCGGAACGAGTCGGAACGGGTGCGGGGTGAGATGCGGCGGCACGAGCGCACTGGCGTGCCAAACGCACGCTCTGGGCGCGCCCAGAGCACGCCCACCATCCGTTCGGCGAAATGTCGTGGCCTGCCAGATGGCTTGGTTGGAGCTGAGGATTAGCAGTTCTAGTCTAGGGCTAGTTGAGATGCTAGTGGACATGCTAGTTTGATCAGAGGTGCAAGGTCACAGTGCAAAACAAAAATCATGACAAAACTGATCATGCATACCAGGTGTTTGACAAAATGCCAAGGGCACTTAGGCATTTCTTGGAGTGGCCAAAAACTCCAGATGGGGGTCTCTTTAGAAGAATAAGAGGGTGGTGTGGTTAGTTGGACAAAAGGGGAAACTTGCTAGTGCAAGTTTTACAAAACCCCAATTCTGGACAGGAAATAAATGACATTATTTCATGAACCAAAAATGATCCAAAAGGTGCATGCTCTTGGACTTAAGGGTTTAACATGGGGGACTACAAGTAGGAGAAATAATCAAGGGTATAGGAGCAACTAAAATGGTGGCTGTTGTACAAATCCTCAAATTGGACCAGAATGGAAATGAGGTTGATCCACTCAAATTTTTCAAAGAACATAAATAGGTTTTTGCACAAAGTGAAATAATATGCTCCTACTGACCTCCCTTAATTTTGGTAGAAGTTTTAAAGAAATATTTAAATAGGTTGTAGTGCAAAATGCACTTTGGACCAGAGAAGAAAAATTGAGTGCAGGGCTCAAAATATTTTATGAATGAAATATATTTTTGCATAAAAGTTAATCAAAAACATCACATGACATCTCCAAATTTTTGTGGAAATTTTAAGTGAGTCCATCAAATGGTTGTAGTTCAAATATGGTCAGATAACCTTGAAAAACCATTTTCAAGAAAGTAAAGATCAAGCAATTTAATTATTTAATTAGTTACACTGATAACAGCAAAGTTTTTCTTGAGAGGTTAAACAAGTCCAACAACATAATTGAAAAGTTTTCTCTCTGGGAAAAACTCATCATAACAGGGAAGGAAATGATTAAAAATCAAAAAAATGGAGCTCAGAAATCTAAAGTTTTAATTCCTGGCAAAAATTTTAAATAAAACAAGGCCAAATTTTTTTGGGGTGTCACACCTCTCCTCAGCTTCCTCCTGGAGCTGCTCAACTGCAGTTTGTATCTCAGTCACCTTGAGGTCAAGATCATAGAACTTGGTCTCTACGATCCTCCCCAAGCTCTCCTGATTCTGTGTTAGGGTGGACAAGCCCTTCTCAATCCTCAATGTAGCTTGAATTAGATAACCCAATTGATCTTGTTTGCTCTTCAGGAACACCTGAGATGCTTCCTCGGCAGTTGGCGTCCTTGCAGCCTTCTATGCCTTTGCCTTGGCTCTCTTCTCCTGTTCTTGTGCTGATGAAGGTTCATTCTCATTCATTATAACTTCATTATCTTCAAAATCTGGGTATAAGGTAAATGCTCCTTATCCAACAAGTAAGTACATGTGCCCATTGATGACCCACAGGTATAGGGGATCGCAACAGCTTTTGAGGATAGAGTATTCAACCCAAATTTATTGATTCGACACAAGGGGAGCCAAAGAATATTCTCAAGTATTAGCAGCTGAGTTGCCAATTCAACAACACCTGGAAACTTAGTATCTGCAGCAAAGTGTTTAGTAGCAAAGTAATATGATAGTGATGGTAACGATAACAAAAGAGTAACGAAAGCAAAGTAATGTTTTTGGTATTTTGTAGTGGTTGTAACAATAACAATGGGAAAGTAAATAAGCGTAAACCAATATATGGAAAGCTCGTAGGCATCGGATCAGTGATGGATAATTATGCTGGATGTGGTTTCATCATCTAACAGTCATAACATAGGGTGACACAGAACTAGCTCCAATTCATCAATGTAATGTAGGCATGTATTCCGAATATAGTCATACGTGCTTATGGAAAAGAACTTGCATGACATCTTTTGTCCTACCCTCCCATGGCAGCGGGGTCCTAATGGAAACGAAGGGATATTAAGGCCTCCTTTTAATAGAGAACCAGAACAAAGCATTAGCACATAGTGAATACATGAACTCCTCAAACTACGGTCATCACCGGTAAGTATCCCGATTATTGTCACTTCGGGGTTAACTGATCATAACACATAATAGGTGACTATAGACTTGCAAGATAGGATCAAGAACTCTCATATATTGATGAAAACATAATAGGTTTAGATGCACTCGGGCCCTAGTGACAAGCATTAAGCATAGCAAAGTCATAGCAACATCAATCTCAGAACATAGTGGATACTAGGGATCAAACCCTAACAAAACTAACTCGATTACATGGTAAATCTCATCCAACCCATCACCGTCCAGCAAGCCTACGATGGAATTACTCACGCACGGTGGTGAGCATCATGAAATTGGTGATGGAGGATGGTTGATGATGATGACGGCGACGAACCCCCATCTCCGGAGCCCCGAACGAACTCCAGATCAGCCCTCCCGAGAGGTTTTAGGGCTTGGCGGCGGCTCTGTATCGTAAAACATGATGAATTCTTCTCTCCTATTTTTTTCTCCCCGAAAGCAGAGATATAGAGTTGGAGTTGGAGTCGGGAGGTCTCCAGGGGGCCCACGAGGTAGGGGGCGCGCCCTAGGGGGGGCACCCTCGTGGACAGGGTGTGGCCCCCCTGGTATTCATCTTTGGCGAGGATTTTTTATTATTTATTGTAAGATATTCCGTGGAGTTTCAGGTCATTCCGAGAACTTTTGTTTTCTGCACATAAAACAACATCATGGTAGTTAAAACAGCGTCAGTCCGGGTTAGTTCCATTCAAATCATACAAGTTAGAGTCCAAAACAAGGGCAAAAGTGTTTGGAAAAGTAGATACGACGGAGACGTATCAACTCCCCCAAGCTTAAACCCTTGCTTGTCCTCAAGCAATTCAGTTGACAAACTGAAAGAAATAAAGAAAAACTTTTACAAACTCTGTTTGCTCTTGTTGTCGTAAATATGTCAAGCTAGCATTCAAGTTTTCAGCAATGATTATAACTAACCATATTTGCAATAATTCTCAGGTCTCATGATTACCCATATCAATAGCATAATCAACTAGCAAGCCATAATAATAAATCTCGGATGACAACACTTTCTCAAAACAATCATAATATGATATAACAAGATGGTATCTCGCTAGCCCTTTCTGAGACCGCAAAACATAAATGCAGAGCACCTTTAAAGATCAAGGACTGACTAGGCATTGTAATTCATGGTAAAAGAGACCCAATCATAGTCACACCCAATATAAATTAACAGTGATGAATGCAAATGACAGCTGCGCTCTCCAGCTAGTGCTTTTAATAAGAGGGGGATGACTCAACATAAAAGTAAATAGATAGGCCCTTCGCAGAGGGAAGCAAAGATTTGTAGAGGTGCCAGAGCTCGGTTTTGAAATAGAGATAATTAACATTTTGAGCGGTATACTTTCATTGTCAACATAACAACCAAGAGATGGCGATATCTTCCATGCTACACACATTATAGGCGGTTCCCAAACAGAATGGTAAAGTTTATACTCCCCCTCCACCAACAAACATCAATCCATGGCTTGCTCGACACAACGAGTGCCTCCAACTAACAACAGTCCCAGGGGGAGTTTTGTTTTGCAATTATTTTGTTTTAGTTTGCATAAAGCATGGGACTGGGCATCCTAGTGACCAGCCATTTTCTCGTGAGTGAGGAGCGGAGTCCACTCCTATTGAGAATAACCCACCTAGCGTGGAAGATACAGAAAACCCTAGTTGATACATGAGCTATTCGAGCATACAAAACAGGATGATTATTTGAAGGTTTAGAGTTTGGCACATACAAATTTACTTGGAACGGCAGGTAGATACCGCATATAGGAAGGTATAGTGGACTCATCTGGAATAACTTTGGGGTTTAAGGTATTGGATGCACAAGCAGTATTCCTGCTTAGTACAGGTGAAGGCTAACAAAAGACTGGGAAGCGACCAACTAGAGAGCGACAACAGCCATGTACATGCATTAAAATCAATAAACATTGGATGCAAGCATGAGTAGGATATAATCCACCATGAACATAAATATCGTGAAGGCTATGTTGATTTGTTTCAACTACATGCGTGAACATGTGCCAAGTCAAGTCACTTAAATCATTCAAAGGAGGATACCACTCCATCATACCACATCATAACCATCTCAATAGCATGTTGGCACGCAAGGTAAACCATTATAACTCATAGCTAATCAAGCATGGCACAAGCAACTATGATCTCTAATTGTCATTGCAAACATGTTTATTCATAATAAGCTGAATCAAGAATGATGAACTCATCATATTTACAAAAAAAGAGGTTGAGTTCATACCAGCTTTTCTCATCTTAGCCAGTCCATCATATATCATCATAATTGCCTTTCACTTGCACGACCGAACGATGTGAATAATAATAAGAGTGCACGTGCATTGGACTAAGCCGGAATCTGCGAGCATTCAATAAACAGGAGAAGACAAAGCAATATGGGCTCTTGGTTAAATCAACAATAAAGCATATAAGAGCCACTTCAACAATTTAATCATGGTCTTCTCCTACTGACCCCCAAAGAAAAGAAAAGAAATAAAACTATTTACACGGGAAAGCTCCCAACAAGCAAAAGAAGAACTGGAAATATTTTTGGGTTTTCTTTTTAATTATTACTACAGCAAGAAAAGTAAACTACTACTAATTTTTTTTGGTTTTTCTTAAGGTTTATCAAACACACAAGAAGAAAGCATAAAAGGAAATAAACTAGCATGGATGATACAATGAAAAAGTATGAACACCGACATCTAGCAATGAGTGCGTGTGAACATAAATGTAATGCCGGTGAGAAATACGTAGTCCCCCAAGCTTAGGCTTTTGGCCTAAGTTGGTCTATGGCCACGGCTGGCCTGGCTGATATCCATAATAATAGTTGTTGGGGTCGTACTGTGATGCAGCGGCTATCGCCTCCTGAGCTGCAGTGTGGCGACGAGCGGCCTCCGCCCTCCTCTCGTACTCATCCGCCTCCTGTCTGGTAATAGTATATCCTCCTCTTGCCTGATAATCAAAGAAAGCAGGAGCAGGGAGAGTAATACAGACAGCACGACGTCTATCAAAGATTAGTCGGTACTGGAGAGGTGATTCGTTCCTCTCGACAAAATGGTGGTGAACCATAGCATTAAAATCTAGATAGACAGGAGGTAATTCAATATCATCTTCGCGTACATCTATACCAAGAAAATTAGCTACGCGAGTTGCATAAATTCCACCAAAGAAATCTCCATTAAGTCTATTAAGATGCAACCTACGTGCAACAATGGATCCCAAATTATATGTTTTGTCTCCTAACACAGCACTCCTAAGAATACTGAGGTCAGGGACACACACGTGACATGCCTCATCTTTACCATTTATGCATCTACCTATGAAGAGAGCAAAATAATGTATAGCAAGAAAGTGGATGCTCCCTATGGTAGCTTGTGTAATATCTCTAGATTCTCCCACAGTTATATTAGCAAGAAAATCTCTAAATTCAGATTTGCGAGGATCCCTTATACTACCCCATTGTGGAAGTTTGCATGCAGTGGTAAAATCCTCTAAGTCCATGGTATAAGATTTATCATAAAGATCAAACAGGACAGTTGGAGAATTACGTGAAGTGGAAAATTCAAACCTCCTCACAAAGGAACTAGTGAGGTTATGATACTGACTGCACCTCTCTTCCTCGAAGCTCACAAGATAAGTGTTATGCAAATATGCGTTGAATTCTTCTTTTATTCCCGCTCGATCCATAAAAATTTTCTGAAGGCCACTCACAAGGACGCACTGGAGCGTCTCTTGGTGGCTCTTCATCAGCATCACGCATTGCAAGCCTGGGTCCTTGCTTCCTTGAAGAACCACCTTGAAACATTTTCCTAAGCATATTTCTTCCTCTGAAAAATTCTGAATTTTTTTAGTAACTTCAAAATAAAAGTAAACCAAACTCAATAATATTGATAGCAACTACTCCTACAAGTACCTAGGGCCTATATCATGCATCAAAACTACTTTTGACCATATAAATTTGACATGCAAGCTCAAGAACAGGGGCACCTAAGCAGCAAAAATTTGCAATGAATAAAGCACTAGAACAAAAACTAATTGGACCAATGGAGGAGTCACATACCAAGGAACAATCTCCCCAAGCAGTTTTGTGAGAGGTGCTTTGAGCAAGGAGATCGAAAATGGCAGCAAAGAGGGCTGGAACTCCTGCTTGAGTTGGTTTTTCGTGTTTGTGGGAGGAAGAAGAAGAGGATGGGTGCAGGAATAAGCGGAGGAGGGCCACCGTGGGTCCACGAGGCAGGAGGACGCACCCAGGGGGTAGGGCGCGCCCTCCACCCTCGTGACCAGGTGGCAGCTCCCCCGCGGTAATTTTTGCACCATAAATCCTCAAATATTCCCAAAAAATCATATTAAATTGGCATGTCATTCCGAGGACTTTTATTTTTGGGACATTTTTATATTGCACGGATAAATCAGGAAACAAACAGAAAAATACTATTTTTACTTTATTTTAACTAAATAACAGAAAGTATAGAGAGGGTACAGAAGGTTGTGCTTCTAGTTTCATCCATCTCATGCTCGTCAAAAGGAATCCACTAACAAGGTTGATCAAGTCTTGTTAACAAACTCATTCTGATTAACATGAAACCGGAGAAATTTCGAATAACACTAGGTTACCTCAACGGGGATATGCACATCCCCAATAATAAGTATATCATATTTCTTCTTGACAGTAGGAAGAGGAAATTCAAAACCTCCAAATATAATCAATGGAATTTTTCCGATAGAATTGATACTATGAACTTGAGGTTGTTTCCTCGGAAAGTGTACCGTATGCTCATTACCATTAACATGAAAAGTGACATTGCCTTTGTTGCAATCAATAACAGCCCCTGCAGTATTAAGAAAAGGTCTTCCAAGAATAATATACATACTATCGTCCTCGGGAATATCAAGAATAAGAAAGTCTGTTAAAATAGTAACGTTTGCAACCACAACAGGCACATCCTCACAAATACCGACATGTATAGTAGTTGATTTATCAGCCATTTGCAAACATATTTCAGTAGGTGTCAACTTATTCAAGTCAAGTCTACGATATAAAGAGAGAGGCATAACACTAACACCGGCTCCAAGATCACATAAAGCAGTTTTAACATAGTTTCTTTTAATGGAGCATGGTATAGTAGGTACTCCTGGATCTCCAAGTTTCTTTGGTATTCCACCCTTAAAAGTATAATTAGCAAGCATGGTGGAAATTTCAGCTTCTGGTATCTTTCTTTTATTTGAAACAATATCTTTCATGTACTTAGCATAAGGATTCATTTTAAGCATATCAGTCAATCGCATACGCAAAAAGATAGGTCTAATCATTTCATCAAAGCGCTCAAAATCCTCATCATCCTTTTTCTTGGATGGTTTGGGAGGAAAAGGCATGGGTTTCTGAACCCAAGGTTCTCTTTCTTTACCATGTTTCCTAGCAACAAAGTCTTTCTTATCATAAAGTTGATTCTTTGATTGTGGGTTATCAAGATCAACAGCAGGTTCAATTTCTACATCATTATCATTACTAGGTTGAACATCATTATGAACATCATCATTAACATTTTCATTAGGTTCATGTTCATTGCCAGATTGTGTTTCGGCATCAGACATAGATATACCATTTGGATTATCAGGTGGTTCAGCAATAGGTTCACTAGAAGTTTGCACAGTTCTATCATTTTTCTTTTTCTTCCTTTTAGAAGAACTAGGTGCATCAATATTATTTCTCTGAGAATCTTGCTCAACTCTCTTAGGGTGGCCTTCAGGATACAAAGGTTCCTGAGTCATTCTACCAGTTCTAGTAGCCACTTTAACAGCATAATTATTTTTCTTACTATTCAGCTCATTGAGCAATTCCTTTTGAGCTTTAAGTACTTGTTCTACTTGAGTGGTAACCATAGAAGCATGCTTGCTAACAAGTTTAAGTTCACCTCTAATATTAGCCATATAATCACCCAAATATTTAATCATATCAGCATTTTGTTTTAATTGTCTACCAAAATAAGCATTGAAGTCTTCTTGCTTAAACATAAAATTATCAAACTCATCCAAGCATTGACTAGCAATTTTAGCAGGAGGGATTTCAGCTTTATCATATCTATAGAGAGAAATTACCTTTACTACCTGTGTCAGGTTATCGAGGTCTGGAGGTTCTTCAATAAATAAAGGATTAAGATCATATGTTTCTTCAATAGGCGGTAAATTAAGACCATGTATTTCTTCAATAGGAGGTAAATTCTTAACATCTTCAACTTTAATACCTTTTTATTTTGTAGATTTCTTTGCCTCTGCATATCTTCGGGATAGAGAAATAGAACACCTCTCTTCTTTGGAGTTGGTTTAGGAATAGGATCATTAATTGGAGCAGGAGCTGGCTCAGGAGGTGCCCAATTATTTTTCATTTGTCAACATATTATTCAATAAGATTTCAACTTCATCCGGTGTTCTTTCCCTGAAAAGAGAACCAGCACAACTATCCAGGTAATCTCTGGAAGCATCGGTTAGTCCATTATAAAAGATATCAAGTATTTCATTTTTCTTAAGAGGATGATCAGGCAGAGCATTAAGTAACTTGAGAAGCCTCCCCCAAGCTTGTGGGAGACTCTCTTCTTTAATTTGCACAAAGTTGTATATTTCCTTTAAAGCAGCTTGTTTCTTATGAGCAGGGAAATATTTAGCAGAGAAGTAGTAAATCATATCCTGGGGGCTACGCACACAACCAGGATCAAGAGAATTAAACCATATCTTAGCATCACCCTTTAATGAGAACGGAAATATTTTAAGGATATAAAAGTAGCGAGATCTCTCATCATTAGTGAATAGGGTGGCTATATTATTTAATTTAGTAAGATGTGCCACAACAGTTTCAGATTCATAGCCATGAAAAGGATCATATTCAACTAAAGTAATTATATCAGGATCAACAGAGAATTTATAATCCTTATCAGTAACACAAATAGGTGAAGTAGCAAAAGCAGGGTCAGGTTTCATCCTAGCATTTAGAGATTAATTATTCCATTTAGCTAATAACCTTTTGAGTTCATATCTATCTTTGCAAGCTAGAATAGCTAAAGAAGCTTCTTGATCAAATAAATAACCCTCAGGAATAACAAGTGATTCTTCATCATCACTTTCATCATCATTATCAGATTCAATATTTTCAATCTCTCTAGCCCTAGCAAGTCGTTCCTCGAGAAAATCACCAAGTGACACAGTAGTATCAAGCATAGAAGTAGTTTCATCATAAGTATCATGTATAGTAGAAGTAGCATCATCAATAACATGCGACATATTAGAACGAATAGCAGAAGCAGGTTTAGGTGTCGCAAGCTTACTCATAACAGAAGGTGAATCAAGTGCAGAGCTAGATGGCAGTTCCTTACCTCCCCTCGTAGTTGAGGGATAAATTGTTGTCTTAGCGTCTTTCAAGTTCTTCATAGTGTCTAGCAGATATAAATCCCAAGTGACTCAAAGAATAGAGCTATGCTCCCCAGCAACGGCGCCAGAAATTAGTCTTGATGACCCACAATTATAGGGGATCGCAACAGCTTTCGAGGGTAGAGTATTCAACCCAAATTTATTGATTCGACACAAGGGGAGCCAAAGAATATTCTCAAGTATTAGTAGCTGAGTTGTCAATTCAACCACACCTGGAAACTTAGTATCTGCAGCAAAGTGTTTAGTAGCAAAGTAATATGATAGTGATGGTAACGGTAACAAAAGAGTAACGAAAGCAAAGTAATGTTTTTGGTATTTTGTAGTGGTTGTAACACTAGCAACGGGAAAGTAAATAAGTGTAAACCAATATATGGAAAGCTCGTAGGCATCGGATCAGTGATGGATAATTATGCCGGATGTGGTTTCATCATGTAACAGTCATAACATAGGGTGACGCAGAACTAGCTCCAATTCATCAATGTAATGTAGGCATGTATTCCGAATATAGTCATACGTGCTTATGGAAAAGAACTTGCATGACATCTTTTGTCCTACCCTCCCGTGGCAGCCGGGTCCTAATGGAAATTGAGGGATATTAAGGCCTCCTTTTAATAGAGAACCGAAACAAAGCATTAGCACATAGTGAATACATGAACTCCTCAAACTACGGTCATCACCGGTAAGTATCCCAATTATTGTCACTTCGGGGTTAACGGATCATAACACATAATAGGTGACTATAGACTTGCAAGATAGGATCAAGAACTCTCATATATTGATGAAAACATAATAGGTTCAGATCTGAAATCATGGCACTCGGGCCATAGTGACAAGCATTAAGCATAGCAAAGTCATAGCAACATCAATCTCAGAACATAGTGGATACTAGGGATCAAACCCTAACAAAACTAACTTGATTACATGGTAAATCTCATCCAGCCAATCACCGTCCAGCAAGCCTACGATGGAATTACTCACACATGGCGGTGAGCATCATGAAATTGGTGATGGAGGATGGTTGATGATGACGACGACGACGAATCCCCCTCTCCGGAGCCCTGAACGGACTCCAGATCAGCCCTCCCGAGAGGTTTTAGGGCTTGGCGGCGGCTCCGTATCGTAAAACACGATGAATTCTTCTCTCCTATTTTTTCTCCCCGAAAGCAGATATATAGAGTTGGAGTTGGAGTCGGGAGGTCTCCAGGGGGCCCACGAGATAGGGGGCATGCCCTAGGGGGGGCGCCCCCACCCTCATGGACAGGGTGTGGGCCCCCTGGTCTTCATCTTTGGTGAGGTTTTTTTTAATTATTTATTGTAAGATATTCCGTGGAGTTTCAGGTCATTCCGAGAACTTTTGTTTTCTGCACATAAAACAACATCATGGCAGTTCTGCTGAAACAGCGTCAGTCCGGGTTAGTTCCATTCAAATCATACAAGTTAGAGTCCAAAATAAGGGCAAAAGTGTTTGGAAAAGTAGATACGACGGAGACGTATCACCCATCTTTGAGTTGATGAGCACCTGAATGTGTGGAGCATACCTACAAGATCTTTTCTGGTCAGCAGATGTCCTGTTGATTGTCTCCACAATCAGACTCATGACCTTGAATTTTTGTGGTACATCACAGATTTGCAGCAAGTTGATGGAATGTCCCCTTATCATCTTGTGATCTCCAGATTTGGGTAACAGAGTATGCCTTAAGATGGTGTTGATAGTGGGCTGACCAGACAACAAATAGTGCACAGATCCAAGCTTGTGTGTTTCCAAAGCTTTATCGGGGATCTCCTTGTACATATTTCCCATTGAGTTGTGATCAATGATACGTCTCCATCGCATCTATAATTTTTGATTGTTCCATGCCAATATTATACAACTTTCATATACTTTTGGCAACTTTTTATACTATTTTTGGGACTGACATATTGATACAGTGCCCAGTGCCAGTTCCTGTTTGTTGCATGTTTTTTGTTTCGCAGAAAATCCATATCAAACAGGATAAAAACTTACGGAGATTTATTTTGGAATATATGTGATTTTTGGGAAGAAGAATCAACGCGAGACAATGCCCGAGGGGGCCACGAGGCAGGGGGCGCGCCCCAGGGGGGTGGGCACGCCCCTGACCCTCGTGGCCACCCCGTAAGGCGGTTGGTGCCCTTCTTTTCTCGCAACAAAGCCAATATCCGGATACAAATCGTGTTAAAATTTCAGCCCAATCGGAGTTACGGATATCCGAGAATATAAGAAACGGTGAAAGGCCAGAATCTGGAACGCAGAAACAGGGAGAGTCAGATCCAATCTCGGAGGGGCTCTCACCCCTCCGCCGCCATGGAAGCCATGGAATAGGGGGTAAACCCTTCTCACATCTAGGTAGAATGTCAAGGAAGAAGAAGAAGGGGGGCTCTCTCCCCCTCTCTCCCGGTGGCGCCGGAACGCCGCCGGGGCCATCATCGTGTGACGGCGATCTACACCAACACCTCCATCATCTTCACCAACATCTTCATCACCTTACCCCATCTATCTACAGCGGTCCACTCTCCCGCAACCCGTTGTACCCTCTACTTGAACATGGTGCTTTATGCTTCATATTATTATCCAATGATGTGTTGCCATCCTATGATGTCTGAGTAGATTTTCGTTGTCCTATCGTTAATTGGTGAATTGCTATGATTGGTTTAATTTGATTGTGGTTATGTTCCATCCTTTGGTGCCCATCATATGAGCGCACGCGTGGATCACACCATAGGGTTAGTTGTATGTTGATAGGACTATGCATTGGAGGGCAAGAGTGACAGAGGCTTCAACCTAGCATAGAAATTGATGCATACGGGATTGAAGGGGGACCAATATATCTTAATGCTATGGTTGGGTTTTACCTTAATTAACATTAGTAATTGTGGATGCTTGCTAATAGTTCCAATCATAAGTGCATAGAATTCCAAGTCAGGGATGACATGCTAGCAGGGGCCTCTCCCGCATAAAACTTGTTATCGGTCTAGTAAAGTAGTCAATTGCTTAGGGACAATTTCGCAACTCCTACCACCACTTTTCCACACTCGCTATACTAACTTTATTGCTTATTTACCTAAAGCAACCCTAGTTTTTATTTACGTGCTCTTTCTATTCTTGCAAACCTATCCCGTTACACCTACAAAGTACTTCTAGTTTTATACTTGTTCTAGGTAAAGCGAATGTCAAGCGTGCGTAGAGTTGTATCGGTGGTCGATAAAACTTGAGGGAATATTTGTTCTACCTTTAGCTCCTCGTTGGGTTCGACACTCTTACTTATCGAAAGAGGCTACAATTGATCCCCTATACTTGTGGGTTATCAATCAACTTGGCCCATTCATCTACAGTTGATTGGTACCTTGTACCTTCAGACATCCACACTATCCTCCCATCTGGATAGAAATGAGTAGTGGAGTAAAATTGCATGATTAGCTCATCATTCCATTTTGTGAGCTTCTATTCAACAAACTTGTCAACTCCACAAGCTTTGAAGCTGTCATGTACACATGGGAAGTGATCCTCATTCTCATCAATAAATTCCCAATCGACCCATCTCATATCACTAATAATTGGCTTCTTGTCAAGCAGAATGGTCTCATAGAAGTCTTGTTGTTCTTTGGTGTGGAACCTATAGTCCAATGCAGTTTTCCTCCTTATTGCATATGGACCAGACTGCCTCCAAAGTCTCAATCCTGCATCCTTTCTGATGTTCATGTCCTCAGCCACTGGATGAGCATCATTGTGATCTGGAATCTTGGGTTTCAGTTTTCTCAGCACTTGGGCTTCATCATCTTCTTCTTCAACTTCAGGCACTGGGGCCTTGTTCTTCTCTTCAGCAGGAATGTTTCTGGTGCTTCTCTTGGGCTTAGAAGGCTTCTAAGCTTGAGCTGTTGCTTTGGGAGCAGTTTTGGGCTTTGATGTTGTAGCCCCTGACTTGACTACATCTCCCATGAGCTTCTGAGACTTGGGAGCTGGAGCAGCATCCTCTTCCTCTTCATCTTCTTCTGTCTCTCTCATGATGGAGGATCTACCAAGCACTCTGGCAGTGGTCTTCTTGACCCTCTCCTTCCTCTTCTTGCCATCTCCAGCCTCTTTGGGTTCAAGAGTGAACTCCATAGTTTCTTGAGTGGAGGCTCTGGCCTTAGACATAGGAATCCTTTTTGCAGGTGCCTTCTTATGTAACCCTAGCTTGGTTGTTGCAGCAATACCATACTCTTTCTTTAGCACCTTCTTCTTGGAGCTGACTTCCTCTTCAGTGGCCACATAGTCCTCATCTTCAGAATCTGAGGTTTTCTTCTTCCTTGACCTGGTGGCTGCCTTTGGCAAATTATTGGGAGTGCTCCTGCTTCCATCATCTAAGGTACTTGAGGGACTAGTGCCCTCACTCAATTGCACTGGCTCTTCAGATCTGTTTTGGCTATCACTTTGGTCAGACATCTTGGCAAGCAAAGTGACAGCAAACCCCATGAATAGATATAGATGAGGTAGAATAGATGAGCATCACAAAGTGCAGAGTTTTTGCAAAGCAAATGAGTCAAAAACTTAGTTTTAATTCTCCAGAGAAATCATTTCGGAGCTACCGATTTGATAAACTCGGTGATACTGAAGCAACCTTTGGAACCTAAACTAGTGAACTCGGTCAGACCGAGTCACAGTTCGGTGAGATTGCTAGGGTTTCACAGAGAGTCGATCTCGGTCGCACCGATTTGCAATTTTCGGTCAGACCGAAAATGCATGTGCAATGGCCTAAGACAAATCGGTGAGACCGATTTCTACAACTCGGTCGGTCTGAGATGAGTTCGACGGAAACCTAACCCTAAATTTTCAAATCAAATCTAACCTAAATGGTGTTTTCTCTGGATAGATTGTTTTCATACGTGGTAATGATCATGGCAAAGCAATGTGCTAGGAATCAGAGTAAGGAAATAGCATAGAGCATCGAACCCATACCCTATTTCAGCGGGAGTTTGCTACGGCGACAACGGCGGAGCAGAATTCTGTTGACGGTGATGGAAACCAGCAGCGGGAGGTCACTGGCCAGAAGAAGACGATCCAGAGACCCGAGGAGGCAGAGCAGGATATGCGCGGGTGATACGTCCATTTTGCATCATGCTTTTATATCGATATTTATTGCATTATGGGCTGTTATTACACATTATGTCACAATACTTATGCCTATTCTCTCTTATTTTACAAGGTTTACACGAAGAGGGAGAATGCCGGCAGCTGGAATTCTGGGCTGGAAAAGGAGCAAATATTAGAGACCTATTCCGCACAACTCCAAAAGTCCTAAAACTCCACGAAAGTTAGTTTTGGAATATATAAAAAATATTGGGCAAAGAAAGCACCAGAGGGGGGCCACCCACCATCCACGAGGGTGGGGGGCGCGCCCTACTCCCCTGGGCGCGCCCCCTGTCTCGTGGGCCCCCTGGCAGGTCTCTGGTGCCCATCTTTGGCTATATGAAGTCTTTCGCCCTGGAAAAATCATAAGCAAGCTTTCGGGACGAAACATCGCCGCCACAAGGCCGAACCAATCTAGGGCTCCGGCAGAGCTGTTCTGCCGGTGAAATGATACGTCTCCAACGTATCTATAATTTTTTATTGTTCGATGCTATTATATTATCTGTTTTGGATGTTAATGGGCTTATTTATACACTTTTATATTATTTTTGGGACTAACCTACTAACCCAAGGCCCAGTGCAAATTGCTGTTTTTTTGCCTATTTCAGTGTTTCGCAGAAAAGGAATATCAAACGGAATAAAACCTTTCGGAGAGTTATTTTTGGAACAAGCGTGATCCAGGGGACTTGGAGTGGACGTCAAGCAACCAACGAGGAGGCCATGAGGTAGGGGGCGCACCCTCCCCCCTCGTGGGCCCCTAGTGGCTCCACCGACCTACTTCTTCCTCCTATATATATTCATATACCCCGAAAACATCCAGGAGCACCACGAATCCCTATTTCCACCGCCGCAACCTTCTGTACCCAAGAGATCCCATCTTAGGGCCTTTTCCGGAGCTCCATCGGAGGGGGAATCGATCACGGAGGGCGTCTACATCAACTCCATGGCCCCTCCGATGATGTGTGAGTAGTTTACCTCAGACCTTCGGGTCCATAGTTATTAGCTAGATGACTTCTTCTCTCTCTTTGGATGTCAATACAATGTTCTCCTCGATCTTCTTGGAGATCTATTTGATGTAACTCTTTTTTCGGTGTGTTTGTCGAGATCCGATGAATTGTGGGTTTATGATCAAGTTTATCTATGAACAATATTTGATTCTTCTCTGAAATCTTTTATGTATGATTGGTTATATTTGCAAGTCTCTTCGAATTATCAGTTTGGTTTGTCCTACTAGATTGATCTTTCTTGCAATGGGAGAAGTGCTTAGCTTTGGGTTCAATCTTGCGGTGTCCTTTCCCAGTGACAGCAGGGGCAGCAAGGCACGTATTGTATTGTTGCCATCGAGGATAAAAAGATGGGGTTTATATCATTTTGCTTGAGTTTATCCCTCTACATCATGTCATCTTGCCTAATGCACTACTCTGTTCTTATGAACTTAATACTCTAGATGCATGCTGGATAGCGGTCGATGTGTGGAGTAATAGTAGTAGATGCAGAATCGTTTCGGTCTACTTGTCACGGACGTGATGCCTATATACATGATCATGCCTAGATATTCTCATAATTATGCACTTTTCTATCAATTGCTCGGCAGTAATTTGTTCGCCCACCGTAATACTTATGCTATCTTGAGAGAAGCCACTAGTGAAACCTATGGCCCCCAGGTCTATCTTTCATCATAAAAGTTTCCAATCTATTTTATTTCACAATATTTACTTTCTATCTATATCATAAAAATACCAAAAATATTTATTTTATTATTATTATCTCTATCAGATCTCACTCTTGTAAGTGACCGTGAAGGGATTGACAACCCCTTTATCACGTTGGTTGCGAGGTTCTTATTTGTTTGTGTAGGTACGAGGGACTTGCGTGTAGTCTCCTACTGGATTGATACCTTGGTTCTCAAAAACTGAGGGAAATACTTACGCTACTTTGCTGCATCACCCTTTCCTCTTCAAGGGAAAACCAACACAGTGCTCAAGAGGTAGGAGGAAACATCCCTCCGGGAGGGGGAAATCATCACCATCGTCATCACTATCGATCCTCTCATCGGGAGGGGGTCAATATCCATCAACATCTTCACCAGCACCATCTCATCTCAAACCCTAGTTCATCTCTTGTATCCAATCTTTGTCTCAAAACCTCATATTGGTACCCTGGGTTGCTACACTACAAAAAAAGACACATCCGTGACATTTTGGGCCGAACGAATTTTTTTTCTATCATACATATGACACTTCTATGACGATAATTGTGACAAAACCTGGTATCATCATAGATGTGGTGGGCTCCTACTTCTATGACAAAAAATCATGACAGAAAATGGGCTTTTCGTCCTCGGCGGGCTGGAGACGCAGCTACATGACATTCTTTGGGCCGTCCATGATGGAAAAAACCATGGTAGAAGCGAGGGGGAGGAAAATTTTGGGGAGTTCCCGGTTACGGTGGGAGGTCGGGGGCCGAGCGATGCGCATTTCTCTCGTACACGTACGCGCGTGTGTGCGAGGCGTTTGCTCTAACTGAACCCGAGCGAGGCGTTGGGCTCTAACTGAACCCGAGCAATTGCACTGCAGGCTACACGTTACTGAACCCGAGCGATCGATTGATGGCTGTTAACTGAACCCGATCGAGCGATTCCTTCGCTACTGCTGCTAACTGAAGCTGATCGATGCTGCCTCTGGGATGAACAGTGAGCGTTGTAGGGGGGGGGGTTGGATGAACAGTGAGCGGTGGCGTTGCCTCTGGATGAATAGGACCCTGTGGTGTGGTGGAGGGCTGGATGAATAGTAGACGGTGGAGGGGTGCCCGTGGAGGGGTGGTTGAACAGGACCCCGTGGTGTGGAGGGCTGGATGAACAGTAGACGGTGGAGGGGTGCCCATGGAGGGGTGGTTGAATAGTAGCCGGTGGAGTAGCCGCGGTGCAGGCTGGATGAACAGGAGCCCGTGGAGGCTGGAGGAGGTCGACGGTAGCCCGTGGAGGCTGGAGGAGGTCGACGGTGGAGATGAACAGTATCCCGTGGAGTCCCGTTTTGCGGTACGCCACACCCCTCCCGATGAACAGGACCCCCGTTTCGACCGTAGGAGGTCCGTTTCGTCCGTTTTGCGGTACGCCACACCCCTCCCGATCAACAGGACCCCCGTTTCGACCGTAGGAGGTCCGTTACGTCTGTTTTGCGGTACGCCACACCCCTCCCGACCAACAGGATCCCTGTTTCGACCGTAGGAGGTCCATTTCCTCCATTTTGCGGTACGCCAGACCCCTCCCGATCAACAGGACCCCGTTCCGAACGTAGGAGGTCCGTTTCCTCCGTTGTGCGGTACGCCAGACCTCGTTTCCATCGCCTGTTCCATCCAAGCCCTCCTGATGAACACGACCACGCATTCCATTCCGACCCAGCCGGTTGGCTCCCACGCATTCCGTTGCCTCCCGATGAACACGACGCATTCCATTGCCTCCCCATGAACACGACGCATTCTGTTGCCTCCCCGTGAACACGACGATGATGATGTTTCTCCATTCCGACCCAACCATGTACACGAGCGTTGGCCGTATGTATGCGCGAGTAGGCGTTCGAGACCCCGCCCGTATGTACACATACATGGCCGTATTTTCTTTCTTGCACCCTGGCCGCTGTACGTACGTGTACATGCTACGTGCGCGCCTCTACTACGACACGTACGCGCCTCTACTACAACACGTGCACGCCTCTACATCCACCAATATATATGTACGTACACGTCCGCGACCAGAAAGACAACGCTACATACATTTCGACCAGGTGGGTCCCGACTGTCAGGCACTTCCTTGCCTGTGAAGATGTAGCTGGTGGGTCCCAGCAGTCAGGGGGGCGAATCATTTTTTTGCCCGGACGCACTTCCTTGCGTGCGAAGATGTAGCTGGTGGGTCCCAGTAGTCAGGGGCAAACATTTTTTTGCGAAATACGGTAGCCCGTTCGGTGGGTCCCCGCTGTCAGGTGGAGGAATAATTATTTTGCATGTAATAAGGAGGCACTTCCTTGCTGCGGCCGTGGACCCAGCTGTCAGCCTCTCCACGTACAGTCCATGTCCGATGGAAGCTGTTCCTTGACCACGTTGACCATGCCACACTAAGAGCACTAGGGCAATGGACGACGGCGAGGCCTAGGAAGGGGACGACGCAGAGCCGGGGAAGACACGGCAGTGGATGCCCACGCGTAGTGGAGTACGAGGGTTCACTGGTTCACTGCGGTGCGAGGCTGCCGTCGCCGCAGAATAACAGGGGGTGTGGGTGAGTAGAGGGATGGCCTGGCCAGCGGTGGGAGTAGTAGGGGGCGGTGAGGCCTCCGCCGCATCGCAGCCGGCCACGGGAGGCAGGAGCACGAGGCACGACCGGCGTTGGTTTGGGTGGCTGGAGCAAGAATACCAGAGGTTGAAGAAGCACTATGGCCGTTGGATGGACATTGTACGGTCACTGGAGCTAGAATCGTGCATATTGACTAAGTTGACAAAGCCCTCCGTCCCCGTCAACTTAGTAGGCCCACAAGTCAGCCTGCCACTATACTGGGTCCCAGCTAACAGAGGGAGTATTCATTTTTTTGTGCGTAATAAGGAGGCACTTCCTTGCGTGCGAAGATATAACTGGTGGGTCCGAGCTGTCAGCGGCGGTAACGTTTTTTTCGCGAAATACAGAGGCCCTTTCGGTGGGTCCCTGATGTCAGGTGGAGGAATCATTATTTTGCGTGTAATAAGGAGGCATTTCCTTGTGTGCGGTCGTGGGCCTAGCTGTCGGCCTCTCCACGTACAGTCCACTTCAAATGCATGTCGGTCGTTGACCATGTTGACCAGGCCGCGCCGAGAGCACCAGGGCGGTGGACGACGGCGAGGCCTAGGAAGGGAACAACACGGAGGCAGGGAAGACTCAACAGTTGTTTCCCACGCGGAGGGGAGTACGACTGTACAAGGGTTCACTGGTTCGTCTGCCATCGCTGGAGAATAACAGCAGGTGTGGGTGAGTAGAGGGATGGCTAGGCCAGCGATGGGAGTACGGTGGGGCGGTGAGGCCTGCGCGGCAGCAGAGCCGGCCGTGGAGGAGCAGGCAGTCCTGCCGGCGCTTGTTTGAGCGGCTGGAGCAGGAAGAGCAGAGATTGAAGAAGCACGACGGCCGTTGGATGGCCATCCAACAGTCACTTCTTGTGCGTCAACCTTTTTATTTAGGAAAGCCTCAAATCTGTGGAAAACAACATACAGCCCATCTGCCATTATTTCTAATAATTTACAGCCCATTTCCTAATTCTTAAGGTTTTTTGGAGTCCATATTCCTTTTATTAGCATTACAGCCCATATTGTGGCCACGGTTAAAAAATTATACGAAATTTTGCATATTTCGGTGCAGTCCGAACTGTTTTTAATCCCGAAATTTTGACTCACATTCAAACTAATTTTAAAAATAAATGTATATCAATATAAAATCTAACAAATTCTCCACGCATAAAAATTAATGTAGTTTAAAATCTCAAAATGAAAAAAGATATTTGAAACTAATTGCCGGTTTGATGTGTGTTAAAAATGTACAGCCCATTTCTCATTACTGATAGGCCATTTTCTCAGCCAGCCGAATGAAGCTCTCCTCGTCTTGAAAGATTTGCAGCCCAACAGGCCTGACAAAGCGACTTACTTGGCAAATCACAAAAAAACTGGGCTGTGGCCGTGGACCCAGCTGTCAGTCCATTTGGTGGGCTGGTGAAACAATGATGTAGCATCTATGCAGCCCGTTTAAATCCCATTTGAATTTTTCTCGAAATCAACGGACTTGCTGGGCTAGGTGAAAATATCATATTGGGCTAGACAGAGAAATGTTATAAAAACATAAACACATGATTGCACGCCAGTAAATTCTTTGCAAGCTTTTGTACGCAATCACTAGGAGTTAACTTGCCAAGTTATATATAAACAATTATTATTATTATTTTGTAAGAACTTTCAACTTACAAAATAAAATATCATTTTAATTTGATGAGTTAATAGTACATGGGGTATTATTATTTTTTAGGCTAGACGTGGGATAGTTGAGTTGGTTCTAGGGGAAAGTACTGGGAGAAAACTCAGTTTACATCGAAAAAGAAAGTGGGAGAAAATTCAGAGACCTGCTGGGTCCACCTGAGGTGGGGAATATGTTGGGAGGAAGGAGATTCAAAGCACGGTAGCCGAGTGAACTAGTTTTTTTTACGGACAAGTGAACTAGTTTACATACATAAGCAAATAGCCACTAAAAAGCAATCAGGTTAATGGGTTCTTAAAAGAAATATTTCGGACAAAACAAATAATTACGACACATTGGCTAATGCATGAAACACTCACATGATAAAGGTGCTTATAAACAGATAAAGTATAACATGTAGACCTTCCTGGCATGCTTGATCATGACGCTGCGGCTGTCTGTGTACTCATCGGTTACGGGAAGCAGACACGCCCTCATGTCCAAGATCTGCCTGTACATGTCATAGCATGCGTATGGGTCCTTGCCGCGTTGGTTATGTAGGCTAGATTCAGAGGTACCTCCCACGTGTTGAGGTCGTCTTCTTTCATGTTGGCGTATTAGGGGTCGATGATGGTCTCAGCGAGGTCAACCACGGAGTCCTTCTCCTGCCCGTTGCTGATGATCTTGTATTGCTTCTGGATGTCGACAAGCTTGTTGCACCAGATGGCCGAATCGTCACGTTCTTCCTTCTCTCCATCGTAGCGAAGGTGCAGTCGGCGCTGCCGATGAAACGGGCAAATGCTCCAGAACCTGGTGCAGCCATAGGACTGAGGCGAGGCAGAGCTTCACCGAGTCTGTATTGTTGGTGTACATCACATTCAACTTGGTGCGGCCATAGGACTGAACGACGAACGCAAAGGGGAACTCCTTGCTGAAGTCCATATCCAGCAGGCGACAATAGTAAGCTGAGTGGGTACAGGCGACAAAAGTTACTACCCCTCCCTCATCCGCTGCACGCCCGACAGAAGATGCACCCTCGGCCACACGTCGGTTCACAAGCGGGTCTGTATTGGTACTGTAATAACAGGAGTTAGTGGTCACTTTACCTAAATTTAATTAGCTTTAATAGAAATTTATACTTAAAACAAGCAATGCATTCGCTCATTCTATCAGTGCCACATGATCAACATGCACAATAATTAGAATTATTATTCTCAGGACGCACACGATCAGCACATTTGTCGCACTTTCACAAAGATAATACTACCAAGTTTGACCTGTTTGTTATGGTTGTTGTCCTCTGCATCATCATGCCGTGTTTCCCAGCTTGCAAGATTCATAACCAACAAATAAGATCCAGATAATAAGTACAACAAAGATGTCTACACATCTCATTGATTCCCAGCTTGCAAGATTCAGAACCAACAAATAAGATCCAAATAATAAGTACAACAAAGATGCCTACACATCTCATTGATTCCCAGCTTGCAAGATTCAGAACCAACAAATAAGATTCAAATAATAAGTACAACAAAGATGCCTACACATCTCACTGATTCCCAGCTTGCAAGATTCAGAACCAACCCATTAGAGTCTTTTGATAAAGTGAATATTGGGATTAAATCCATCTTGGCTAGCCATGTCATACAATCGAAGAACTTGGCGAATGCTCTTGACCGTCACAACATCTGTAGTTGAGTATTCCTGTTTGCACAGCATGTTTGCACATCACAAACAAGGAGACATGAGAGCATGATTTCGCTTTAATAGCGGCCTCATTCAACTCAACCTCCAGCTCTACTTGGATGAGGTCTGCATGGAGTTCCATGATTCAATTCATGCGCCTTTTTCTGCAGTTCACATGAAATGAAGCAAAGATTGCATCATTCAGCTCGCAAGAAGTACGTGCTCTTGTGAGCTGGTATGTTCTTCTTTAGTAGTTGCACTAAAATTGAGGAACATTAAGGTTGGCTGTCCGGCTCATGTAAGGTGCAACTATAATTTTCTTATCCTTTTGTGCAGTTCTACTAAAATAAAGTGCCATTGTGGTGACAGTGACGGCTCCATCTTGCAAAGGCTAATAAAATGTTGCACGAGATTACCAGCAGAACTTGACGGAGATTTTGGAAACTCCAATCACCATTTTGTGCAGTTCCACCAAAATTGAGAGATGTTGCCCACGTGACATTTTAGTTGAACTGCACAAGACACTCATTCCAAAAAAAATGTTTTGTGCAGTTCACCAAAAGGTCACAATAGCAACAAGGTGAAATGGATATCCCTATCTGCACAAAAAGATAGAAAGTAAATAGTTGCTAGTCAATAAGAATATACGAAACATATACAAAATGAAAAGAAGCATCTTAATTATGTTCATGGCAATCACGCAAGGACATTAGAAATTTTAAGACGTCAGCAATGCTTCATGTTACCAGAAGCATTACGATCAACAATGAGATTCCTCAAATATGGGATTACTTTAATGGTGGCATTGCTTGTTTACCAGACACAGTAAATCAACATCAGCTAAAGAGTTGGTTTAAGGGCATGGGACCGTGGGGACACCAGGACACTCAGCAGCGTAAAGGAGCAACTTACTTATCATACTAGGGAAAATAGCAGGAGTGCCATTGTACTATGTGATGGCAGCAAATCTAATCCTGGAGACCTTGTACTATGTGAGGGCAGCAAATCTAATCCTGGAGACCTTTTACTATGTGAGGGCAGCAAATCTAATCCTGGAGACCTTTTACTATGTGAGGGCAGCAAATCTAATCCCGAGACCTTTTACTATGTGAGGGCAACAAATCTAATCCTGGAGACCTTTTACTATGTGATGGCAGCAAATCTAATCCTGGACATACTCTGTTGACTTGTCCACCAGCCGCCACTTTCTATCCTTTTTTCAACCAATAATAGATCTGTTCCTTATCTAGTTTGTACTGCATTTTCCCATTATTTCCCTTTTCAACCAAGAGACCGGTTGGGTATCCGGTCTCTACTACTTTTACCATATTATTTTCTCTTTGAATCAAGTCCTAGATTCATGCTACAACTCCCCCCCTTTCTTCGTTGTTTGAACAAAGCCCTAGATTCGAATGCATGAAGTAGCTTTACCTCTAATAATACTAAAAATTTAGGTGGCTTTGGAAGAGCTGATGGGAGTAGAAAAAGATGCACATGCAGACACGTGGGGAGCTGGGGCAGTAGAGCAAGGCCGCTTTCGAAGAACTTATACCTGAGGGTCGCCGGGATGTCAGCGGCGGCAGGTCGGATCTGCAGACAATACGGCAGGGAGGAAGAAGGGTCGGAGGACCTCCTGAGCCGGCCATTTGTTGGAGAGAATGGCACGGGCAGGGGATCGGGCCCCTCCGGCAGCTGTGGGTTTCCTCCCTCGGTGGCGATGACCGCGTGAACGATGCACCTTTTAGTCCTCTATACACACCGACTGAAGGGATCTGGCCAGATCTGTGACCAGCGGTGAGCAGAGAGAAAATGTTGCTACCGCTATCTTGTTTATATCTGGAGAGGATGAGAGAATGAAGAGAGCAACCCTAGTAAAGCAAGCGCTCAGGCCCCTGCGGCCATATATAGTGGAGTGATTATCTTTTTTCTCTCCACAACAAGCGTTTCAATTTGTGTATGTGGCATTAAAGAAAAGAAACTCTCTATTTAAGGTGACTACTATACGACTCCTACTTACTACTAGTAGTACTACAGTATTGTTCACTTGTGCTCCCCGCCCCTCCATTCATTGAACAACCCCACGGGTGAATAAACATACAGTAAGTACTGTATTTATATAGAACGAACAAGCTCGAACTATTTTCGCGTAGTTAAAAGTTGAGGGCGGGGCTTTTCCCGGGCAGTACGCGCGGCAGTTTTCGGGTAGGGCCAGAAGACTATTTTAATTATTTTTTAAAAAACTTCAAGACGGCCACATAGCATGGAGCCGAATCCAATGATTTTAAGCTTATAGGCACGGTACATGCTATCCTAGACTATTCTACACATGAAACTGCCACACGAGCGTCCGGGCTGCGCTTGGCTCTTCGCCTCTTCGGAAGTCGAACAATGATGGAATACTACTGCACTGGAGGAGTACTACAGTACGCTTCTGGCCATCTGACACCGATTGAACTGCTGCATGTCCACCGCGTGCGGGAGGGAGAGCGTGTAGCGAAAGCTTCTCCTAGTCTTGCCAGCCACCACGCTCATGGGCGAGGGAGGGACGCTCCTGCCTTTGCGTGTATGACAGGTGGGCCCTGCAGGTGTGTGGCCAACCTGTCATACAGCCAAAGGCAGGTGCAGTTAAGTCCGCGAGGGAGAGGATAATCAAACTTCTCGTTGATGTATGAGTTGACGCGACACATCAAAGCACTGCACTCGATATATTTCAATAATTTGCGTGTGTGACTCCCAGATACAGAGGCCGGGGGTCATCATCCTCCTTTTCGAGAAAAAACAAATGCGTGTGTGAGAGGACGAGTGCGTGCATGCACCTCTTCTCTTCCTGTATAACGTACTACTAAACTCAGAGTACAAGTTTTTGTGGGTGGCACGATGGTGCATGCGAGAAGTCCCGAGAGATAGGTTTAATGCATTAATTGCAATGCATGCATGCATAAAGTACATGCATTGGTCAATTTTCTCTTAATACTTGCATGCAATGATTTAATGCACCTTGGAATCTGAACATGCGTTGGGGAACAACCAAATTGAGCCTTATAAAATGGAAAAACTAAAACTTTGAGATAAGCCCTATAAAACCGGAAAGGAGGGAGTAGAAAAAGAAGTACTCCATCCGAGAATAGTGCTGCACTTCGAAACTAGAACCGTCAATAAATTTTGAGCTTGTGTCTTGTCACATTCCAAATTACTCCACGCTACTCCCTCCGTCTAGGTGTGTAAGTCACCTTACGAAAACCAAATAATCCCAAAACACTTAGGCACCGTACATTAAGTCCCTTCTCGTTTTTTGTTTTGTGGCATATCAACCAATAAGATATGTGGGTTGTGCATGCTTTCAATGACTTGAGACTACCAAACATAACATGCAGTGGTTAGTTTGTTGCATGCAATGCTATTAATTAGCAAAAAGACATTAAGTTTTCTCGTTTTCCTCTCCGCCTTGGTCGCGATGCACAACGTAAGATGACTTACACACCTAGACGGAGGAAGTATATTGAATTGCAAACCTGTTCAGACCGATCACAACCTAAACGGTTTTCCACTTAGGAGCGTATTAGTACTCTGTTATAAATACTAGTATGCCAAGATGACTGCACATTCCTCCTCAACTCCTCATCCACAAAAAACAAACAAGTCATTCAGCATCCTTCCCTTGCATCTGCCATGGCCAGCGTGAGTTCTGGGTCGAGAGATTGCCATCAGGGAGAGGCGAGCATGGAAGCGGAAGCACGAGAGATGTCCCGCCTTGCTGCGAGAGCAGCCGACATGTCCCGCCGCGCGGAAGTAGGAGCACAGAGGTCCCGCCGCGCTGCTGAAGCAGCATGGAGGTCGCGGCGCGCCGTCGATGCAGCAGACTGGTCCGGCCGCACCGCGGAAGCAGCAGAGATGTCCCGCCGCGCCACGAATGCAGCAGAGATGTCCCACCGCGCCATGGTGGCCTGGGAAAATTTCTCGTGGGCAGGCGACGACTGTTACAGGCGCATGCATGCGATCGTCCATAGCCAGATGGATCAGATCTCCGGCTTGGCGAGGTTGCAGGACGACATGATAGCCTCGTTTGAACAGGCTACCGGTGTCATTCGGCAACTAAGGGAGGGCAATGAGAGGCTCCGGGCCGAGCGTGACCTGCTGAGGGAGAAGATCGTCCGAAGTGCAGACCAGCAGGAGGAGACCAGTGCCTTGTTGAAGAAATTTATGGACGAGAATGACATGCTCCGCAACGAGCGCCAAAGGCTGGTGGAGGAATCCGTGGATGTTCTCAAGCAGCGTCTTGAGGACACGAAATAGCTCATCGCCGCTCGCTGCGGAGACTAGTTTCTTGGTTTCTTTTGATGTAATAATCGGTTTAGGATGTGGATTGTGTCGTCGGTTGTGAAATGTTGGGTTCTAGCGCGGATGTTTGGCCTTTGTTGGCCTCTTGGAATGTTGCAATTTCAATCTGGTAGCTTTTAGTCCTTCGTGTTAGGCTGGAGTTGTGCTGGACTTCTTGTGAATTGTGGTGGTTTTCAATAATGAAAATCGGAAGGGGCAAGCCCTTCTTTGATCAATTTTTTTAATCGTCCTTATATATTCATCAGTCTTGCTATAAGTCGCAGTAGATGCTATATAGGTCCTTCGGATCTTACATCAAGATCCGTGCTTTCAGATTTTCTTTTTTCTCTCTTAAATCTCAGTCGAGTGAGACATAGCCACACCATTAAACAGAGGCTTGGGCGACATTAATGGATACCTTGGGAGAGAGGTGAACGACAGATGGAGGTCAAAGGGCTATCCTCCCGATAAGCACGCGCAGGGGTCTGATCGCACGCCTCTCCTACTCAAATAGCTACCCTGCACGACGCCTCCTAGCTAATAAAAAATGGGGACGCGTGGCGACACGTAAATGGTACTAGTAAGTAGAACATCCACGGTTTCAATAATACTTGCGTTTCCGATTGTAACGTGACAGCACTTGTTCCAAAATGACTTTGTTGATTGTTAATGTGTGCGCCTTCACAAATCGGACTGCAAATTTACCACAGCATGTTGGTGCCATGTCATGGCACCAAGCCAAGTTTCATTATTTTCATGCATGTTTTGGATTTACCGGAATTAAAAAACTAAGTTTCTCAATGTTTCCAACCCAGCCACGACGCCCAGAATTTTGAATTTCATTCCCATTTCTTGCATGGAACCTAGAAATTTACCCGAGGACACACATGTGATTTTCAACCAACTTTGGTGCACTGGAACATGTGCTTGTATTTCAAATTTGAATTATGCACACAAAGGTGACACATTCCCTCCCAGAACCATGAGCCTTCTTGAGAGAAGCTCCGATTTGCAAGAAGCTTATACCAAAATTTGTTCCTATTTGGCCAATTGTTTTTACCACGGCATGGTACTACCATGACACGACACCATGCCAAGTTTCATGATTTTAAAACCAAGTTTCTCAATGTTCTCGACCGAGCCATGATGCCCAGATGTTTGAATTTTATTCTCATTTTTTGCATGGGACCTACTCCCTCCTTCCATCTATATAGGGCCTAATGTGTTTTTCAAGACATCCTTTGACTATTGACAAGATTAATAGCACATGAGATGTATACTATGAAAATTATATTATTGGAAGCTCCTTTGACATACAAAATTGAAGGTATGCTTTGTGTAAGTTGCATGTCATATATTATTGCTCTAATGTTTGGTCAAAGTTAGCCTCAAAAAATGCATTACGACCTATATAGATGGAAGGAGGGAGTATAAATTCACCCGAGGACACAAATGTGATTTTTCAACCAACTTTGGTGCACGGGAGCATGTGCTTGTAGTTCAAATTTGAATTATGCACATTAAATGACCAAAAACTCAATTAATGTGTAAATAAGGCCAAACGAAGCCGGAATAATTCCAAAATTTAACAGGGCACTCATGTAGTTCTATGTTGCCTTTGTATAAATAAACTCAAGGGGGACAACGTATATCGTTTCGCACTCAAAGGTGGCACGTTCCCTCTCAGAACCACGAGCCTTCTTGAGAGAAGCTTCGGTTTGCAAAAGCTTATACCAAAATCTGTTCCTATTTGGCCAATTTTTTTACCACAACATGGTAGTACCATGACATGACATCCATGCCAAGTTTCATGATTTTTAGACGTGTTTTGGATTTACGAGAATTTTAAAACCTAGTTTCTCAATGTTCTCGGCCGAGCCACGATGCCCAGATGTTTTTATTTTATTCTCATTTCTTGCATGGGACCTAGAAATTCATCCGAGGATACAAATGTGATTTTTCAACCAACTTTGGTGCACGAGAGCATGTGCTTGTAGTTCAAATTTGACTTATGCACATTAAATGACCAGAAACTCAATTAATGTATAAAAAACGACAAACGAACCCGGAGTAATTCCAAAATTTAACAGGGCACTAATGTAGTTCTATGTTGCCTTTGTTAAGAAACTCAGGGGGGCAGTGTATATCGTTTCACACTCAAAGGTGGCACGTTCCCTCTTAGAACCACGAGCTTCCAAATCGGCCCAATTTTTTTACCACAACATGTTAGTGCCATGGCATGACACCATGCCAAGTTTCATGATTTCCAGGCGAGTTTTGGATTTACACGAATTTAAAATCAAAGTTTCTCAATGTTCTCGACCGAGTCATGACGCCCAGATGTTTGAATTTCATTCTCATTTCTTCCATGGGACCTAGAAATTCAACCAAGGACACACATGTGATTTTTCAACCCACTTTGGTGCACCGGAGCATGTGCATGCAATTCATATTTAGATTATGCACATTAAAAGTCCAAAAACTCAATTAATGTATAAAAAGGCCAAATGAACCCGAAATAATTCCAAAATTTAACAGGGCACTCATATAGTTCTATGTTGCCTCTGTAAATAAAATCAGGGGGGAGGCAGCGTATATCGTTTCGCACACAAAGGTGACACGTTCCCTCTCGGAACCACGAGGCTTGTTGAGAGAATATCCGGTTTTGCAAGAGGCTTATACCAAAACTTGTCCCAATTCAGCCAAAAATTATATGTATGAAAACAGGGTTTAGATTATCCCAAACATCTCGCTACCTAGACCAATAATGTACTATGATTTGAATTCAACATAAAATGGATACAAATATTTGAATTGGAGAGCGTATGGTACATGTAGTTCACAGTGAAATATGATTACTGCTGTATGTATGTTTTTTGTTATCAAGATAATATTTAAATTATTGTATAACTTGACAACAATCATATTCAAATAAGGAAAATTGATTCAAATTTAGTCCATATGGTAGACGACAATATATATGTTCACATGGTGGAGTAAAATGTTCATATATGATGGAAGATCAAAATGTACGACTACATCAATTATAAACCGCAAGGTCACCTAACGATATATTCGAATTCAACATAACATGGATTCAAAAATTGAAATTCGAGATCATGGCATCTGTAATCATATAAAAAGGGACATTACTCTTTCTTTGGTGGGAATTGATTTGTTTTTTGTTGTTGTTGAGGGAAGTGTGAATCGATTTGGTACTGTGCAGGGTAATCTTGTTCTCTGGATTTTTTTACATTTTTCTTGTAGTTTTTTCAATGGCATCTATAGCAATATAGTAAAAGGGGACATGACTCTCTTGTGTCTTGTATGAATTGTTTTTTACACGTTAAGTTTGTTCTGCCGAACAAGGAATCCGCACCTTGTTATCCCGAAATTTTCAAGCTCGAGTATCTTTTATCTCACCTGCTTTGAAACTCCCGCTTCTTCAACCCGCGCCGCGCCTTGTTATCCCGAAATTTGGACGCGCGCGAGAACTCCCTCCTCATCCGAAATCGCTCCCGCAGCTCAGACACACGAAATCCCCCTTCTACCCCTCAGCCGGAAATGAAGCTCCACGCCGCGGTGTCAAAACCGGTGGGGGTACACTGGTAACTTACCCTACATTTTGGACAAGCGCGTCCCTAAGCTTGGCTCCCCCTCCCCCTTCGCCCCCCATTCGTACATCGAGGCCGCCAAAACCCGCGAAACCCCACGCTCCTCCGTCGGCCTCCCGACCGCCGCCCAGCCGGAGACTCTTCCCCGACTATGTCGTCCACCGCAATAGCTCGCCGTCCCTCATCCACCGCACTGGATGATGATCCGTTGTCGATCACGTCGTCCCGCTGGATCAGCCGCCCTGTCCTCCACCTCCAAGGAGCTGCCCCGACGTTCGCCTCGTCTATCGCGCCACCTTGATACGTCTCCAACGTATCTATAATTTTTGATTGCTCCATGCTATGTTATCTACTGTTTTGGGCAATATTGGGCTTTATTATCCACTTTTATATTATTTTTGGGACTAACCTATTAACCGGAGGCCCAACCCAGAATTGCTATTTTTTTTGCCTATTTCAGTGTTCCAAAGAAAAGGAATATCAAACGGAGTCGAAACGGAACGAAATCAACCGGAGAAGTTATTTTTGGAACGAAAGCTACCGGATGGACTTGGACCCCACGTCAGGAGCCAAGGGAGGTGCTCACGAGGGTGGGGGCGCCCCCCCTAGGGCGCACCCCCTGCCTCGTGGGGCCCCCGAAGCTCCACCGACGTACTTCCTGCACCCATATATACTCACGTACCCTAAAACTTTCAGAGCATACAATAGATCGGGAGTTCCGCCGCCAGAAGCCTCCATAGCCACCGAAAACCAATCTAGACCCGTTCCGGCACCCTGCCGGAGGGGGCAATCCCTCTCCGGTGGCCATCTTCATCATCTCGGTGCTCTCCATGAGGAGGAGGGAGTAGTTCTCCCTCGGGGCTGAGGGTATGTACCAGTAGCTATGTGTTTGATCTCTCTCTCTCTCTCTCTCTCTCTCTCTCTCTCTCTCTCTCGTGTTCTTGAGGTGATACGATCTTGATGTATCGCGAGCTTTGCTATTATAGTTGGATCTTATGATGTTTTCTCCCCCCTCTACTCTCTTGCAATGAATTGAGTTTCCCCTTTGAAGTTATCTTATCGGATTGAGTCTTTAAAGATTTGAGAACACTTGATGTTTGTCTTGCCATGCGTATCTGTGGTGACAATGGGATACCACGTGATTCACTTGATGTATGTTTTGGTGATCAACTTGCAGGTTCCGCCCATGAACCTATGCATAGGGGTTGGCACACGTTTTCGTCGTGATTCTGTGGTAGGAACTTTGGGGCACTCTTTGAGGTCCTATGTGTTGGTTGAATAGATGATTCTGAGATTGTGTGATGCATATCGTATAATCATACCCACGGATACTTGAGGTGACATTGGAGTATCTAGGTGACATTAGGGTTTTGGTTGATTTGTGTCTTAAGGTGTTATTCTAGTACGAACTCTAGGGTTGTTTGTGACACTTCTAGGAATAGCCCAACGGATTGATTGGAAAGAATAACTTTGAGGTGGTTTCGTACCCTACCATAATCTCTTCGTTTGTTCTCTGCTATTAGTGACTTTGGAGTGACTCTTTGTTGCATGTTGAGGGATAGTTATGTGATCCAATTATGTTATTATTGTTGAGAGGACTTGCACTAGTGAAAGTATGAACCCTAGGCCTTATTTCCACACATTGCAATACCATTTATGCTCACTTTTATCATTAGTTACCTTGCTGTTTTTATATTTTCAGATTACAAAAACCTTTATCTACCATCCATATACCACTTGTATCACTATCTCTTCGCCGAACTAGTGCACCTATACAATTTACCATTGTATTGGGTGTGTTGGGGACACAAGAGACTCCTTGTTATTTGGTTGTAGGGTTGCTTGAGAGAGACCATCTTCATCCTATGCCTCCTACGGATTGATAAACCTTAGGTCATCCACTTGAGGGAAATTTGCTACTGTCCTACAAACCTCTGCACTTGGAGGCCCAACAACGTCTACAAGAAGAAGGTTGTGTAGTAGACATCAAGCTCTTTTCTGGCGCCGTTGCCGGGGAGGTGAGTGCTTGAATGTATATGTTTAGATCTTGCGATCGAGTCTTTTAGTTTCTTGTTTTATCACTAGTTTAGTCTATAAAAGAAAACTATAAAAAATGAAATTGAGTTTGTCTCATACGCTTCATCTTTTTAATATCTTTCGTGAGTATGATGGAAAGGAAAATTGTGCCAAAGTGTTAGAAGAAGAATGCATTAAAATGTTTTGCACTAAATCTTTGAATGATGAGCATGAATGCAATGTTGTTAGTACGAATTCTTTGAATATCCATGATACTAATGATGATTGCACTAGTTATGATGAAAATGTCTCCTATAAACATGTCAATTTTTGTGGAGTGCATTGGGTTTGTAAGTACACACCAAATAGGGAAGATAGATATTGCAAGAGGCATAAGTACTTAGAAACTAAATTGTTGCAAGAAGAGCTAGATGAATGTGCTGAAAATTTAATTTTTCTTAGCCCTACTTGTGAACTTTGCAATGAACATGATCATTTGAGTACCCAATGCAAATTGTTTCATGATCGTATCGTGTCCAAAAATTGTGATGACTTGATTTCCCTTGCACATCATAATGAACTTAGTTTGCTCTTGGGTTATGAAGAAATTAAACATATAACTAAGGATATTCCAAAATTTGCCCTTGATAAAGTTCTTCATTTTGATCTAGAGAAAATTTATATGTATTGTGCGGTGAATTGCATTGAAAATCCTTATATTGCCAACTACATAAAGAAAAATAAACAAATAGAAGATGAAGAGAATACTAATGAAAGGGAAGAGACTTCCCAATATCCTCCTATTATTCTTATGATGAATCAGGTAACGAGGAGGAGCCTCCTATTCAACCAATCTCATTAATAAGGAGCTCCAAAAAGAGGATTGAACCCACACATGATGTGGTGAAGAAGAAGAAAAGAAAAAGGAAGAGAGGTAAAAGGATGTCTCTCCCAAATAATGCTGCCCCTATTACTATTGTGCCTCATGAGAATATAATTGTGGAAGATAATGATACTTCTTATGATCTTGAAAATCTTTTTGGCACTTGCTTGGAAGAATATGATAATTGCTATACTATTGGTGCTATCCATACTATTAATGACGAGGGTGATTATGCTTATAATATGAAAAGGCCCAAGCTTGGGGATGCTATGTTTGATGAAGATGATGTTTTTGAGAATATATTTGCTGCAATTAATGTCAGTACCAAGCTTTGGGAGGCTATGTTTAATGAAGATGATATTTTTAGTCTCCCAAGTTTTGATATGCAAATTTATAATGATGATAGCATGCCTCCTACTTATGATGATTATTGTGATGATACTTATGCTATAAAAAGTAGTGATTATATTTATAAAACTTGCCATGATTATGGTTACCCCTTTTCTGAACATTACTCTTTTAATATGGAAACAATTTATAGTATTCGAGTCTCTTATGATACTCCCACTATTCCGATTGAGAAGAATTTTGCTTATGTGGAGAGTAATAAAATTTCTATGCTTGTAGATTATGAAAAGAATGCTTTAGGTGCTGGTTATATTGTTGAATTCATTCATGATTCTACTGAAAATTATCATGAGGGAGGAATATATGCTTGTAGGAATTGCAATAATATCAAGTTTCCTCTCTATGTGCTTAAATTTTTGAAGTTTTGCTTGCTTTACCTTCCTATGCAAGTTGATTCTTGTTCCCATAAGTTGTTTGCTCACAAAATCCCTATGCATAGGAAGTATGTTAGACTAAAATGTACTAGTCATATTCTTCATGATGCTCTCTTTATGTTACAATTCTTATCCTTTATGTGAGCATCATTGAAATCATCATGCCTAGCTAGGGGCGTTAAACGATAGCGCTTGTTGGGAGGCAACCCAACTTTATTTTTGTTCCTTGCTTTTTGCTACTGTTTAGTAATAAATAATTCATTTAGCCTCTGTTTAGATGTGGTTTTATGTCTTTAATTAGTGTTTGTTCCAAGTAGAACCTTTGGGAAGACTTGGGGAAAGTCTTGTTGATCATGCTGTAAAAAACAGAAACTTTAGCGCTCACGAGAATTGCTGCCATTTTTTGTTGGAGAGTGATATTTAGTTAATTCTTTTTGAAGATGATTAATATATAAATTCCTCATGTCCATCAATTTATTTTAGAATTTTTGGGGTTCCATAAGTTTGCGTTAGTTACAGATTACTACAGACTGTTCTGTTTTTGACAGATTCTGTTTTTCGTGTGTTGTTTGCTTATTTTGATGAATCTATGGCTAGTAAAAGAGTTTATAAACCATAGAGAAGTTGGAATACAGTAGGTTTAACACCAATATAAATAAAGAATTAGTTCATTACAGTACCTTGAAGTAGTGTTTTGTTTTCTTTCGCTAACGAAGCTTACGAGTTTTCTGTTATGTTTTGTGTTGTGAAGTTTTCAAGTTTTGGGTAAAGATTCGATGGACTATGGAACAAGGAGTGGTAAGAGCATAAGCTTGGGGATGCCCAAGGCACCCCAAGGTAATATTCAAGGACAACCAAGAGCCTAAGCTTGGGGATGCCCCGGAAGGCATCCCCTCTTTCGTCTTCATTCATCGGTAACTTTACTTACAGCTATATTTTTATTCGCCACAAGATATGTGTTTTGCTTGGAGCATCAATTTATTTTGTTAGGATTTGCTTGCTGTTATTTATAAAAATCTTTTTCATCTTTTATTTCAATAAAAGTGGCATTGATAGCCTTTACTATGCCTATGTTACAAGTATACATGTTGCTGTTTGAAAACAGAAAGTTTACCACTGTTGCAATAATTCCCTAGAAAAGTCAGAATGTGATAAAATGTTGAAAACTTTTGCATATTAAGATCTGATAAATTTACTACAGTGGGAATTTTCTTTCATAATTTTTGGAGCTAGGGAAGTATGGATGTTGCAGCATTCTTTACAGACTATCCTGTTTAGGCAGATTGCTGTTATGTTTGCATTGTTTGCATATGTTTGCTTCTTTAATGATTCTATTTGAGGATAGGACTATTAAATATGCAGAGGCATTTAGTATGCAATGTTGAATAATAATTTTAGTGATTTGCTACAGTAGAGTATGATAAGGTTTTTGCAATGGTTTATACTAACTTATCTCACGGGTCCTTGTTGAGTTTTGTGTGGATGAAGCTTTTGAGATTTAGGGAGACCGTGATATGAGAGGAATTAAGGAGACACAAAAGCTCAAGCTTGGGGATGGCCAAGGCATCCCAAGATAATATTTCAAGAAGTCTCAAGCATCTAAGCTTGGGGATGCCCCGGTTGGCATCCCACCTTTCTTCTTCAACAACTATCGGTTAGTTTTGGTTGATCCTAAGTTTTTGCTTCTTCACATGATGTTTGCCATTCTTAGAATGTCATTTTATTTTGCTTTGCTTGCTGTTTGAATAAAATACCAAGATCTGAAATTCTTAAATGTTAGAGAGTCTTCACATAGTTGCATAATTATTCAACTACTCATTGATCTTCACTTATATCTTTCGGAGTAGTTTGTCATTTGCTCTAGAGCTTCACTTATATCTTTTAGAGCATGGCGGTAGTTTTATTTTGAAGAAATAGATGAACTCTCATGCTTCACTTAGATTATTTTGAGAGTCTTAATAGCATGGTAATTTGCTTAAAATCCTAATATGCTAGGTATACAAGAATAATAAAACTTTCTTATGAGTGTGTTGAATACTAAGAGAAGTTTGATGCTTGATGATTGTCTTGAGATATGGGGGTAATAATATCAAAGTCGTGCTAGTTGAGTAGTTGTGAAATTGAGAAATGCTTGTGCTGAAGTTTGCAAGTCCCGTAGCATGCACGTATGGTAAACGTTGTGTAACAAATTTGAAACATGAGGTGTTATTTGATTGTCCTCCTTATGAGTGGCAGTCGGGGACGAGCGATGGTCTTTTCCTACCAATCTATCCCCCTAGGAGCATGGACGTAGTGCCGAGGTTTTTGATGACTTGTAGATTTTTGCAATAAGTATGTGAGTTCTTTATGACTAATGTTGAGTCCATGGATTATACGCACTCTACCCTTCCATCCTTGCTAGCCTCTCCAGTACCGTGCATTTCCCTTTCTCACATCGAGAGTTGGCGCAAACTTCGCTGGTGCATCCAAACCCCGTGATATGATACGCTTTGTCACACATAAACCTCCTTATAGCTTCCTCAAAACAGCCACCATACCTACCTATTATGGCATTTCCATAGCCATTCCGAGATATATTGCCATGCAACTTTCCACCATTCCGTTTATTATGACACACATCATCATTGTCATATTGCTTTGCATGATCATGTAGTTGACATCGTATTTGTGGCAAAGCCACCGTCCATAATTTTTCATAAATGTCACACTTGATTCATCGCAATCCCGGTATACCGCCGGAGGTATTCATATAGAGTCATCTTTGTTCTAGTATCGAGTTGTAAATAAATAGAAGTGTGATGATCATCATTTTCTAGAGCATTGTCCCAAGTGAGGAATAACAAAACAAAAAAGATAAAGGCCATAAAAAAGAGAAGGCCCAAAAAAAGAGAAAGGCCATAAAAAAGAAGAAAGAGAAGGCCCCCCAAAAAATGAAAATGAGAGAAAAAGAGAGAAGGGACAATGCTACTATCCTTTTACCACACTTGTGCTTCAAAGTAGCACCATGATCTTCATAGTAGAGAGTCTCTTGTTTTGTCACTTTCATATACTAGTGGGAATTTTTCATTATAGAACTTGGCCTGTATATTCCAACAATGGGCCTCCTCAAGTGCCCTAGGTCTTCGTGAGCAAGCAAGTTGGATGCACACCCACTTAGTTTCTTTTGTTGAGCTTTCATACATTTATGGCTCTAGTGCATCCGTTGCATGGCAATCCCTACTCCTTGCATTAACATCAATCGATGGGCATCTCCATAGCCCATTGATTAGCCTCGTTGATGTGAGACTTTATCCTTTTTGTCTTCTCCACATAACCCCCTCATTATTCGATTCCACCCATAGTGCTATATCCATGGCTCGCGCTCATGTATTGCGTGAAAGTTTATAGGTTTGAGATTACTAAAGTATGAAACAATTGCTTGGCTTGTCATCGTGGTTGTGCATGATGAGAGCATTCTTGTGTGACGAAAATGAAACATGACTAAACTATATGATTTTGTAGGGATGAACTTTCTTTGGCCATGTTATTTTGAGAAGACATAATTGCTTAGTTAGTATGCTTGAAGTATTATCATTTTTATGTCAATATGAACTTTTGTCTTGAATCTTTCGGATCTGAATATTCATACCACAATTAAGAAGAATTACATTGAAATTATGCCAAGTAGCACTCCGAATCAAAAAATTCTGTTTTTATCATTTACCGACTCGAGGACGAGCATGAATTAAGCTTGGGGATGCTTGATACGTCTCCAACGTATCTATAATTTTTGATTGCTCCATGCTATGTTATCTACTGTTTTGGGCAATATTGGGCTTTATTATCCACTTTTATATTATTTTTGGGACTAACCTATTAACCGGAGGCCCAGCCCAGAATTGCTGTTTTTTTGCATATTTCAGTGTTTCGAAGAAAAGGAATATCAAACGGAGTCGAAATGGAACGAAATCAATCGGAGAAGTTATTTTTGGAAGGAAAGCTACCGGATGGACTTGGACCCCACGTCAGGAGCCAAGGGAGGTGCTCACGAGGGTGGGGGCGCCCCCCTAGGGCGTGCCCCCTGCCTCATGGGGCCCCCGAAGCTCCACCGACGTACTTCCTGCACCCATATATACTCACGTACCCTAAAACTTCCAAAACATACAATAGATCGGGAGTTCCGCCGCTAGAAGCCTCTGTAGCCACCGAAAACCAATCTAGACCCATTCCGGCACCCTACCGGAGGGGGCAATCCCTCTCCGGTGGCCATCTTCATCATCCCGATGCTCTCCATGACGAGGAGGGAGTAGTTCTCCCTCGGGGCTGAGGGTATGTACCGGTAGCTATGTGTTTGATCTCTCTCTCTCCCTCGTGTTGTTGAGGTGATACAATCTTGATGTATCGCGAGCTTTGCTATTATAGTTGGATCTTATGATGTTTTCTCCCCCTCTACTCTCTTGCAATGAATTGAGTTTCCCCTTGGAAGTTATCTTATCGGATTGAGTCTTTAAAGATTTGAGAACACTTGATGTATGTCTTGCCATGCATATCTGTGGTGACAATGGGATACCACGTGATTCACTTGATGTATGTTTTGGTGATCAACTTGCGGGTTCCGCCCATGAACCTATGCATAGGGGTTGGCACACATTTTCGTCGTGATTCTCCGGTAGGAACTTTGGGGCACTCTTTGAGGTCCTATGTGTTGGTTGAATATATGATTCTGAGATTGTGTGATGCATATCGTATAATCATACCCACGGATACTTGAGGTGACATTGGAGTATCTAGGTGACATTAGGGTTTTGGTTGATTTGTGTCTTAAGGTGTTATTCTAGTACGAACTCTAGGGCTGTTTGTGACACTTATAGGAATAGCCCAACAGATTGATTGGAAAGAATAACTTTGAGGTGGTTTCGTACCCTACCATAATCTCTTCATTTGTTCTCCGCTATTAGTGACTTTGGAGTGACTCTTTGTTGCATGTTGAGGGATAGTTATGTGATCCAATTATGTTATTATTGTTGAGAGGACTTGCACTAGTGAAAGTATGAACCCTAGGACTTATTTCCACACATTGCAATCCCATTTACGCTCACTTTTATCATTAGTTACCTTGCTGTTTTTATATTTTCAGATTACAAAAACCTTTATCTACCATCCATATACCACTTGTATCACCATCTCTTCGCCGAACTAGTGCACCTATACAATTTACCATTGTATTGGGTGTGTTGGGGACACAAGAGACTCTTTGTTATTTGGTTGCAGGGTTGCTTGAGAGAGACCATCTTCATCCTACGCCTCCTACGGATTGATAAACCTTAGGTCATCCACTTGAGGGAAATTTGCTACTGTCCTACAAACCTCTGCACTTGGAGGCCCAACAACGTCTACAAGAAGAAGGTTGTGTAGTAGACATCACACCTCAATCCCCACAGCACCGTCTTGACCTGCCCCACCGGAACCGCAGCACCCTCACCAATTCCTCCGATGAAGCCGAGGCCAACTCGGCGCCACCAAGGAGGTTCTGCACTCACCGCTGAATTTTATCTTTTATTCGATCTCACGGGGCTGCCGGTGCTCGATTCCGAGCAGACATGGCGTGTCTCCATCGACGGCGTCGTCGCCGGCCACATCATCCACGGCGTCTCTCCCCCATGTCGTTGCTTCCTCGGCGGCGACTTCCACAACGCCACTAGCTGCAGCTGCTCTGGCTCTCGCTCGCGCTGCGGCTCTGTTCTTGCTGTCGGTCGCGCTGCTGCACTGCTCCTGCTTTCGTTCATGCTGCTGCTCTGCTCTTGCTCTCGCTTGCGCTGCTGCTGCTGCACGACCTCCGGCAGCTACAGGAGTTGCTGCTTTAGCACTCGCTCGCGGTGCTACTGCATGACTTGCTCTCTGCTAGTGCGTTCCCTGCTCGAGCGTCTGCTGATTTAGATCATTGCTTCTCTGCTACTAGTGCTCGAACGCCCTAAACATCTATTGCAATGCTCTGTTTCTAGTTCAATCAGTTTCGATAGTAAAATTGAGTTTTGACTGCGAAGTTCATTTTCTTTAGTTAAGTTCGGAGTGAACAGTACTTACAGCATCTGTCGGAGCGGCCGTGGCGCGGCTGATGTGTTTTACATCTAGCACTTTTTTGGTGATGTATTTTACATCATCTATTGCAGATGATATTAGGGTCCCACTTCAGATTAACATTGTCTGTCTTGTCATGCTTCTGCCTCGTCGCCGTACACCTTAGCGGAGCTGCTCCAACGACGGAACCATCCATCACAGTGGAGCAGTACCCTCGGTGCCGTTTCTAGAGGCATCAGATCTTCTTCCCCGCCTCCGACAGTCACACCAGCATCATCATCATCCTCCACGTCCAACCCAATGATGCTGAGGTCCACAAGGCTATGCCAAAGAGGTTGTACACTCGTCGCATCACTTTGTTTCTCCATTCCTCTGTTCTTCCAATTCATGTGAGCGAAACACCCAGGTTGACTGAAATCCTATGTTTCCAAATGCTCTGTTTTGCACGTGCATTCCTATCCTATTCCTGTGTTTTTCCTGTCCCTGCGTTTATAGAATCCTCCAATTCTAAGGAGCCCTTACAGATTTACTTCATTTTTAGATAGGCGTCAAAGAAAACTCTGTGTGTTATGTCCTGCTCCTGCCATGCCGTCATCCACCCCACCTGAGGTGCACCATTGACAGAAGCGTTCACTGCAGTAGAGATCCCCCCTGCAGACTTCCTTTCGCCGCCTCAGATCATCTTCCCCGTTGCCGGCAGCCACGCCAACTGCATTACCATCATCGACTGAGCAGATGAACCCGAGGACTACACAGTTCTGGAAGAGAGGTCGCAGTCTTTCGTGTTTGCTTACGTTATACATAGGTTATTATTACCTGCTACTTTATCGTTCAATCTTGAGTTTTGAATTGCCCATGGGTCTCATATCGAGCCAGCAACGAATAGTATCTGTCTACTCTCTGGTTCATCTGGGGTCTTCTGTGTGGTTCATGTTGGGTGGGCAACAAACAATAGATGATCCATTGTCTATCTTTTTAAACTGAAGCTATAATTTACCTGCTATCATTAGTTTTGGATCCATCCACTTGTTTGCTACCATCAGTCTTGATTTTTGCATGCACCCCTTAGGCCTTACAAAATCTAACTGTTTTTTATTATGCATGTCAGATATTGTACACAATCATACTGAACATGTAGAGAAAAAGAGAAGACCGTTGCATGCGAATATAATGTCATGCAGACGCCGCTCCGTGGTGGGCGAAGTGCCCCCCTCTTGCATTTCCAGATTGTATTCCATAGGAAGATAACTGTTCAGATGGAGATTCAGAAGGAGCCGACCATGCCTGTTTACCACCTGAGGTGTTTGCTCTATCCTGGCATGCTGATGTTGGTCATATCATGCATATGGCGCCTTGCATTGCTTACATTATACATCTTATATGTCATCAGCTTAGTTTAGATTTGCTTTGTGTGAATGCCACCTATTTGGTTTCTACATCATACTCCCACCATTCCTAAATATTTGTCTTTTTAGAGATTTCAACAAGTGACTACATACGGAACAAAATGAGTGAATCTACACTCTAAAATATGTCTATATACATCTGTATGTGGTAGTCCATTTGAAATCTCTAAAAAGACAAATATTTAGGAACGGAGGGAGTATATGGGAATTATGCAATGCCATCTTCTTTAGCCAGGCATCATATACGTGAATCATGCAATGCCATCCTGTTTAGCCAGTCATCGTATATGTGAATTGTATCGTGCCATATTTTTTCCATAATGTATTCCATTTGTCAACAATGTTTATACATTCATCTACTCTTCCTGTGCATCAGCCATTTGAGTCAGTCATGAAAAAATCTGGAGTGAAAACAAGGTCTTCTGGGCAGTCAGTGCTACCTGTCGATGCAGATTTCTTGCTGGTTATAGATAGCTCCTCAGAGGAGGATTCAGAGAGAGATGACCAGTGGTATTCCCCCCCGAGGTGCATGCTCTAACTTGGCTGGGTTATATTGCTCATATCATGCATATGGTGTCTTGCATTGCCATGCCATCTTCTTAGATTAGACATGCTTTGTGTGAATGCCTCCTATTTGCTTTCTATATCAGATATGTGAATTATGCAATGCCATGTTTTTTAGCCAGTTATCATATATGTGAATTATGCACCGCCATGGAGTCAGGCATCATATATGTGAATTATCTCATGCCATCTTTTTTTTCATTACGTATTCCATTTGTCGACAATCTGTGTATATTGAACTACTCTTCATGTGTATCAGCCATTTGAGCCGGTTATGGAAAAATCTGGAGTGAAAACAAGGTCTTCAGAGTAGGCAATGGTACCTGTTGAACATATATCTCGATGGTTACAGGGAGCTCCTCAGATGAGGATTCAGAGACAGATGACCAGTCCTATATCCCACCTGAGGTGTATGCTCTAAGTTGTAATGTTTATATTTCTCATATGATGCATATGGTGTCTTGCATTGCTTAGTTTGGACATCATATGCACAATATTGAATTCTATCTGCTTAGTTTAGAGATCATACATGCGAGTGCCAATTGCTTAGTATATGAATCAATTATGTCAATTATATCATCCCATCCTGTATACTTAGACAACATGTATGTGAATTATTTCATCCCAACCTATTTTAGAAAGACATCATATAGTTTTGTCATGTCATCCTGTTTAGGTACTCATCATATGTTGAATTATGCCATTATATCCTGTTAAGTTATCCATCATATATCTGAAACTGTGTCATGCTATCCTGTTTAGTTAGGCATCATATATGTGAAATTGTGTCATGCTGTCCTGTTTGGTTAGACAACATATATGTGAATTACCACATCTGTCTATCATACAATGTGTGTACGTTCAATTTCTTTTCTTGTTTATCAGCCATTTGAATTGCAGGGGGTGATGGTAGTATCTAAGGGAGGAAAAACCCGTTCTTCACAAAAGACAATGCTACCCATCGATGCAGATAGAACCATGGTTGTACTGGCCCACAAACTAGCCCCACCACACATAATCGAGACTCTTCCAGATTGCACACTTACACCGTTGGGCAGAGAACCAGCTATAACCCATCTAACCGTGTCGGATTTCGGGTTCCGGCAGACCCTTGAGGTTCGAACACTAGGGTGCACGCAGAGATTTCACCTTCTACCTACCTGCACCCCTCCGCCTCGCTAAGATCTAGGCTAAGGAAAGAGCAGCACAAGAAACACAGGGTTTATACTGGTTCGGGCCACCGTTGTGGTGTAATACCCTACTCCAGTGTGTGGTGTGGTGGATTGCCTCTTGGGCTGATGATGATGAGCAATACAAGGAAGAACAGCCTCGCGAGGGTCTGTTCTTGGCTGGGGCGATGAACTGCTGGGAGTAGTTCAATCACCCTTCTCTCTCTCTCTCTCTCTCTCTCTCTCTCTCTCTCTCTCTCTTCTCTATTCTCCCTCTGATTCGATTTCCTCAACCCTCTCTACCCTGGGGGTGGCTAGTCCTATTTATAGGCAAAGGCTCTGGGCCTCTTCCCAAATATTGAGCGGGAAGGGCACCAACAATTGGCCATTTTGAAGGGGAACATCTGGTACACTTATCCTGACTAAAGTTGGTCCTCGCCTGCCAAAGACTCTGGTGGTGACGCTGGCTTGGGCTCCACAATGACTTCCTCCCTGTCGTTGGACTGGTCTTGGTCTCGTTGCACCGAAACGGGTGCCTTTGCTTGATGCTCTCGCCTGCGCTTGCTCCCTTTGCACCAAAGAGGAAAGGAGGACACTGCGCGGCTGGCGCCCGCCTGACACCTTTGGTCATCATGGCTTGCGTCACGGGCACCTCATGAGGTACCCCGCCTTGATCTCTCCGCCTCCTCGCGAGCCAGCCTGATGAGGCCGTGCTTGAGGAAGCTCCGTGTCGTCCGCCCCGCGAGGCTTGGCCCCTCGCGAGGGTCTTGGGTCTGTGTTGATGAAGATGGGCCGTGCTGGGCCCCCTTTGAGCCACGCCCCAGGCCGCAGGCAGGCAAGTCTAGGGACCCCCGTTCCCAGAACGCCGACAGTAGCCCCCGGGCCCAAGGCGCACCCGGACTTGGCCGTGCAGGGAGGCGGAAGGGCAAGAGCGAAGTGCCGCAGGCCCTAACAGCCTACAACCTTGGGCGCCGCGTGGCGGTTGATTGGACGTGAGCGCCTCCACTTCCCCATGGCGCCTCGGCAACTGCACGGATTGGACAAGTCCCTGCATGCAAAGCGGGTCATGATTACCTGCGATCATGGAGGTCGGTGGTTGGCCTTCGCCGGCCGTAAGTATGGAACGGCGCGCGCCCTTCCAGTCCATCCCTTCTTGCTTCTCCTTCTTCCCGGTCCTTGCTCCGTCTTGCTGTGATGGCTCCGATCCGCCGGTTCTCGATGGCAGAGAAGGGAAAGGCTCCCCGAGAGGAACCAGACCTGCTCCCGCCGAAGAAACGGCTCGCCCTCCACGGCCGGGACGAGGGGGCCCATCAGGTGGTATCGAGGCCCTGGTGCAAGCGGCCACCGCCGGGGTTCCCGCTTCCCTTGTACGCCCACATCGAGGGCCCTGAAGGAGCCGATGCTGATCGCCACGGGCGGCGCCGACGGGTCACGAAGGTGTGGGTCGTCCCCCCTGGGGTCCACACCGAGGGCTCCTCCCGAGAGTTCGTGTTCCACGCCGCCATGCCTCCTCAGTCTTGGATTCGCCTTCCTCCCTTCTTCGCCTCCATCATCCCACAGGGAGAACTCCTGGAGCTTTGGCTGCAGCACACCGGCTGCAGCACCTTCACGACCGAGGCAGAGGTCGCGGTCGTTGCCCCGGGCGAGGTCTTCATGACTTGAGGCTGGAGCGAAATCGCCCGGGTTTGCAGGACAAGAGGCGCCTTCGCGATCCACTTGAAGTACGACGGTGCTTCGGTGATGTTCTTCAAGGTCTTCGACGCGAACGGGCGCCGGCTGGAGTGCTGCCCCGGGAGAGGTGGCCGGGACCCTGCTGCGGTGGGGACCGGGCCCGCCGACTGCTCCCTTGGCGGCTCCTCAGGCGGCGGAGGCGTTGGAGGTTCCAGCGACTCCGGCGAGCTCTTCGCGACTCCGGAGATGAGCGACGACAGCTATGAGCCCTCGAGCCGGCGCCGCTCCTGGAGCAGGGCGGGCTTGTCAGTCCATCGCCGACTCTGATCTGGATGGGGTTGGTGCCGGTGCTTGACGGCCAACTGTTGATGATGGCGTCTTTTGCAGGGGCGCATGCAGTTAGCGTCCTTTTAGGATCTGTTCCCTGTGAGGAATCAAAGACGTGTCCCGTGGGGGCTTTTAAGGTGCCTGCGATCCTGTTTTGTTAATATAACCCTTGTCGTAGAATTGTGCGAGTTGCTCATTCCGTCTTAGCTCAGTTCTCCCTTTCGAACCTCATGAGGACTTGGTGCTCGGCGCCGACAGGTCCCAGTCCCAAGGCGACTTCAGCCATCGCTGGTATGCCAGGTCGCGATGTCATGGTCAAGGCCAGGAGGTGAGCGACCCGGGGTCCGGTAAGAGCCCCTGAGTCGCGATGCTCAGGAGGTCCCCTTTGGCGCTCAAGCAGCCGTTGTTCGGTGAGAAAGGAGAGCGGCGTCGCTAACACGGGATTGCATTAGGTGCGGGGATGGTGCCACGGTAGCTGGTGCTTCCGGGTGGTGACTTATCTTGAGAATCAGGGGCCGCTCTCTGGTGTGTCGCCGGGTCCGTGCATCGGCAGGCATGAGGTTGCTCGGCAAGGTCCTCGCGTGTCCCTCCCCTCTCGCCTTTGCTCCCCTTTCTGCTCTACGTCCTCGGGTCCCGGCCCTCGAGCGAGTCTCGGCCGTCACTGGTATGCCAGGTCGCGATGCCGTGGACAAGGCCAGAGGGTGAGGGCTGGAGAGCCAGTAGGAGCCCTGAGTCACGATGCTCAGGCACCCCCCCTTTAACGTGCAAGCGGTTCGCACGGATGCGAGTGAAGGAGACACTGCAAGGGCCTCGCCTGACGCAGCTCCTTTAGGAGATCCTGTAGACCCATCATAGAAAGAACGAGGGGTTGCCATGACAATTGACAGTCAGCCGTTGGTTGCTTCCGAGGGGCGATGAGGCACTGAAGGCTTGACGAGGTGGCGCCATGCGGGGCTGCCACGGCCAGAGCTCAGCCATTCAGGTTTGTCGGCGTTGCAGGGATGGATCCGTGCGCAAGTGTCGTGCCGTTTGGGAGCAGCTCCGTCAGTTGGCGTCAGTTAGCGGGCAACTAGGTCAAACACATTAGCCGCGAAGGAGTGGATTCATTCAAATAGATGCTGGGAAGGTGGATGTCACTGGGTCAGGCCTGAGCGACTTGGGGGATGATGCAGCCCGAGGGGCGCCCCCAACAAGGTAAGCTAACAACATGAAATAAAAGGGATACATGCCGCAGGGACGGACCCACACGGCCTGGGAATAATGCAGCCCTGGGGGCGCTCCCAGCTGGAAGTGAAACTTGAAAGATGTCACCTGATGATGTTGAGGACGAAGGAGTGTTGGTGTAGCAGACTCGGTGGGCTGTGGAAGCCAATCCTCACGAGCCCCCAGGCCTAGGGGCCTCGGGAGGCTCCGGAGGCGCTGGTGGCTCCTCGCGGACCATCTCCATCTCCGCCAGGGCTGCAGAACGCCTGGCCTCTTGAGCCTCCACGATGTCCCTCATGAGGCGCTGGTACGTGGCAGCCGCATTCGGCTAGCCGTAAGGCATGTGAACGTAGCTGTGGGGTGGACCTCCGCAGCGCCCCACTCGCGAGGGCCAGAGGCGCTCCAGAGAGGCGACTCGATTGAGCCCTGGTATGTCGATGCAGACGCGCAGCCCACCATCCTCGCCTGGATGGGGAGCCACTGCTGGTAGGCGGCAGCCGCCTTTCATGACCCTTGACTCCTGTAGCTCCTGAATGGACTTGCTGACGAACTCCTGAGGGTCTGGCTCTCCTTGCATTACTCCTTCTTGAGGGAAACGTGCTTCGAAACACGCCTCCATGTGGTGCCCAAGCGCCTCCCTCGTGACCCTAGCCAGATCGGTGGCCCTCCAGGGGAGAGCCCCCGAGCCCTGCCTGAGGAGGGCACCGGGCGCGCTTTCCTATGCGATGGAAGGAGGTTCCCCCTGGGCAGGCGTGGGCCCAGAGGGGCCTGCCTCCTGAGGGGCCGGGCCGGACGATGTCTTCTTCTTCTTGGGGGCGGTCTCGGGAAGCCTCCTGCTCCCGCGATCCGGGTCTTCCAGTGATGCAGCCTGGAAGGCTCGTTCCAGGGAACACACCGCGTCCTTCTCTTCACAGGGCACCGTGATGACTCCGCCACTTCCTGGCATCTTGAGGACGTTGTAGCCGTGGTGAGTTATGGCCATGAACTTGGCCAGCGCTGGGTACCCAAGGATGGCGTTGTACGGCAGGCGAATGTAAGCGACGTCGAAGTCGATGAGCTCGGTGCGGTAGTTGTCGCGTGCCCCGAAGGTGACAGGGAGGCGGACCTGCCCAATCGGGACCGTGGAGCCGTCGGTGACTCCAGAGAAAGGCTTGGTTGGCTGAAGCTGGCTGTAGGGCACTTGGAGATTGTTGAATGTTTCCAAGGACAGGACGTTGAGCCCTGCCCCGCCATCAATGAGGGTCCTGGTGACCACCACATTGCTGATGATTGGGGAACAAAGCATTGGGAGGACTCCGGCTGTAGCGGCACACTTGAGCTGATCTGCTGAGCTGAACGTGATGGCGCACGCCGACCACCTGAGAGGGCGCGTGGCTTTGAGCTTGGGGAGGACTGCATTCACTTCACGGGCGAACTGCTTGAAGATGCGTTGAGAGGCTGGGGCTTGAGCCCCGCCCAGGATGCAGGCGATCGCGCGCGGCTCCTGGAAGCCCCCAGCCCCCTCGTCCTGATGGCGGTCCTCGTTTCTCCTTGGCTGCGGCGGCAGCGGAGGGAGGCTTGCTTTTCCTTGCGGGCGATCCTCGCGAGGCTGATCCCTCCAGTCTCCCTCGCGAGGCGGGTCTTGCCAGCGATCCTCGCGAGGTTGATCGCGCCACCCTTGGCGCGGGCCACGGTCTTCCCAGCGTCCTGTGTTCCTTCCTCCTCGACCGTAGCCCCGGTCACCGCGATCGGGGCGACGGCCGATCCTTCCTTCTCGCACGGCTCGGAGCTCTTGACATTCGTTGGTGTTGTGGGTGTGGAGGTCGTGGTACACACAGTACCGACTGCCCTTGGAAGGTTCGGGCTGATCTCTGCCACGCTTGGTGTCTGGTTCTGCCGCGAGCACGGCAGCCCCCTTGCGCTTCACATCCTTGGCCTTGGGCTTCTTCTCTTCTGGGTCTGCGGCAGGCAGCTCGAGGAGGGAGATACGCCCTTCCTCAGCCCTGGCGCACTTGGTTGCCAAGTTGAACAACTCCAAGGAAGTGCACAGGTCTTCATGCATCGCCAGCTCCTCCTTCATCTTGACATCGCGCACGCCGTCGGAGAAGGCTGAGATGATGGCCTCCTCAGTCACCTTGGGAATCTTGAGGCGAGCGTTGTTGAAGCGCTGGATGTACTTCTGCAGGGTCTCTCCGGGTTGTTGCTTGATGCGGCGCATGTCGCTCACGGCGGGTGGCCGGTCGCGAGTACCTTGGAAGTTGGCGATGAAGCGGGTGCACATCTCGTCCCAGGAGGAGATCATGCCTGGAGCCAGGTTCAGGAGCCAGGTGCGGGCCCCGTCCTTGAGCGCCATGGGAAACCAGTTCGCCATGACCTTCTCGTCTCCGTTGGCAGCTTTGATGCCCAGCTCATAGAGCTGGAGGAACTCCGCAGGGTCGGCCGTGCCGTCGTAACGAGGAGGCAGGTCTGGCTTGAACTTGCCGGGCCACGCGACACTGCGTAGCTCGGTGGTGAAGGCGTGGCAGCCTGCTGTGGCCACGGGAGGCCTTGGGTGACGGAGAGCTTAGTCTTGCATGTCCCCACGCGCTGCAGCTGGGAGCAGCGCGGGGTCTTGACGTGCGGGAGCAGGAGCATGGTCGCGACGTGCTGGAGCAGGGAGCGCCCGGGCAGCTTCTTGCGGGCGAGGGACTTCTTGGCAGTTCTGCTCTTGCCGCGCTGGTACCTGACGGAGCGGGTTCCGCTCAGGGGCCACGCGCCTTGGAGCCATGGCGCCTTCTTGAGGAGGAGGCGGCCGGGGCGCCGCCGGAGCTTCATCGCTCGCGCGGGGCGGGGTGCGGTGCAGCGAAACGGACGGCACAGGAGAGCCCCCTACGGCGCGGACGAGCTCGGCGACGCGGTCGAGCCATTCTTTGTAGATGTCGTCGACGGGATGGTAGCGCAGGAGCTCGTTTGCCGCGATGAGCGCAGCTCGAGCCTCCATGGGTGCGCGGAGCGCGTGGGACGAAGAACCAGCTGGGGAGAGCGAGGGAGTAGCGGTGCGGCCGTCTTGCCGCACGGAAGGATGCTGAGACAATGCTTGCTGCTCGTCCCCCGCCGGGCCGGTGGCGGCGTTGACGGCAGGTGACGGGGAACGACGAGGACGCCCGCCGACAGGAGCCGTCTGGGCGACGCGGGAAGCGAGAGCGGCCCGGCGCTCGGCGCGGGCCCGATGAGCATCAGACATGGGCGCGATGGTCGGAGGAGAACTGGGTGGTAGAAGACGAATTCCGGCGCCCCCCTACCTGGCGCGCCAAATGTCGGATTTCGGGTTCCGGCAGACCCTTGAGGTTCGAACACTGGGGTGTGTGCGGAGATTTCGCCTTCTACCTACCTGCACCCCTCCTCGCTAAGATCTAGGCTAAGGAAAGAGCAGCACAAGAAACACAGGGTTTATACCGGTTCGGGCCACCGTTGTGGTGTAATACCCTACTCCAGTGAGTGGTGTGGTGGATTGCCTCTTGGGCTGATGATGATGAGCAATACAAGGAAGAACAGCCTCGCGAGGGTCTGTTCTTGGCTGGGGCGATGAACTGCTGGGAGGAGTTCAATCACCCTTCTCTCTCTCTCTCTCTTCTCGATTCTCCCTCTGATTCGATTTCCTCAATCCTCTCTACCATGGGGGTGGCTAGTCCTATTTATAGGCAAAGGCCCTGGGCCTCTTCCCAAATATTGAGCGGGAAGGGCGCTAACAATTGGCCATTTTGAAGGGGAACATCTGGTACACTTATCCTGACTAAAGTTGGTCCTCGTCTGCCAAAGACTCTGGTGGTGACGCTGGCTTGGGCTCCACAATGACTTCCTCCCTGTCGTTGGACTGGTCTTGGTCTCATTGCACCGAAACGGGTGCCTTTGCTTGATGCTCTCGCCTGCGCTTGCTCCCTTTGCACCAAAGAGGAAAGGAGGACACTCTTTGGTCGTCATGGCTTGCATCACGGGCACCTCGTGAGGTACCCCGCCTTGATCTCTCCGCCTCCTCGCGAGCCAGCCTGATGAGGCCGTGCCCGAGGAAGCTCCGTGTCGTCCGCCCCGCGAGGCTTGGCCCCTCGTGAGGGTCTTGGGTCTGTGTTGATGAAGATGGGCCGTGCTGGGCCCCCTCTGAGCCACGCCGCAGGCCGCAGGCAGGCAAGTCTGGGGACACCCGTTCCCAGAACGCCGACAAACCGCAACCCCAACGGATAGTAACCCACTTATAGTTGAGAAAGCACCATGTCTACCACAGAGTACCCCCACACGAGCAGTTTGTAAAGCTACTGCAGTGCCGAAAGCATGAAGACCACCACAACTAACCCAAACTCCACGTTTAAAGCAGAAGAGCAACTGTTCTCAGGTCAGATTCCGTAGCTATGGTCCATACTCCTTTGCTGTTGCATCACTGTATTTACTCATACCAACTACTTTCGAATTTGAAGGATCCAATTGAAACTCCAATGGCGCAACAGGTATGTTTTAAACCTATTTCTTTAACTGGATTTCTATTCTAACTTCTTGCTCTATGTTGATTTCAGTTTAAGTTGTATAAACAATTATGTTCTCATGTGATGCACATTACAAGTGCTGCCAATGCTGTGTAGTTTCTCACACTTATATTCTGTCTATGCTGTTATGTCTTAAAAAATATGAGTTGAACTGTGTCTCTATCTTGATTAGGGAACATAAACTAGAATGATATGGACAATACAGTGGCCATAGTACATAGATATATGTTTGTTTCATGCTGTTATCCTGTCCACCTTACTACTGAACCGGTTTACCAAAATGAGTTTCGTATACTACAAGCTAAACCTGTGATGTGTCTGCTTGTTTCTCTTGTAGTATGCAAACAGAATATTGGAGAAGAGCACCCCACTATGAAATGGTAGAGAAAGTAATGCAGATAAGGTTCAAGATAGTGAGACAACCCTGTTGGTCTCCAAGAAAGGTGATAAAAATGATCTTGTAGACAGTGAGAAAACCCCACAGTCCTGCGTTGATGTAGTGTTCGAGTTACTGGCCAGTACCGCTGGCACAAGCTCTTCGAACTCACTGTCCGAATCACTTCGGCTTCTTCAGTCTCAGCTAAAAGATGAAAGGCATCAGTCAGCTGTGCTGCGGCAAGAAGCCGAAGGACTGAGGAAGTCCCTGCATAATTTAGATGCGTACTTTCTTGTGCAACAGCAAGCGTTGGAGGATTTAAGCGCCAAACAAGAGAAAGTTATTAAGCTTGCTAAGCATCTTGCCAGCATTATGGGTACCAATGTAGCGACCAGACCTCAAACAGTCTGATCTCTGTGCTCCGGTATCATCCCTGGATCAGTAATGCTGACACCACACAGTACTCGAAGGATTTATAGCAGAGTAGCAATCACACACTTATTACATCGGGTGTCTCAAAAGAGAACTTAGTATAATAAATATGGCTTAAGGCCATCTAATAACGATAACGGCGGAAGGCTTGGAAGATAAATGAGTCCATCAACTCCAACGGCATCACTGAGTATAGAACCACGACCTAAAACTCCTTAATCGTTGTCTGAAAAGTCTGCAACATTAACGTTGCAGCCCGAAAACGGGTCAGCACATGGAATATGCTGGCAAGGTAACACATAGAGAGTAATGGAATGAAACAGCTATACTATATGCATATTTGGCTGGTGGAAAGCTCTATGGTTATAGTTTTTGCATAAAGCCAATTTTTCCCTACTTCAAAGGAATAAATTTAATTACTATCATGGTGGTTGTTAAACATTGAGAATGGTTGACATCATTCTCAATCCCAATTAAGCATCATCATTAACCCAACAAAATTAATTTTAGAGTAACATGTTGAGATTCACATGAAAATCCAGGTACTAGATACTCAAGATGTCCATAACCGGGGACACGGCTAACCATGATTAGTTTGTTACACTCTGCAGAGGTTTGCGCACTTTTCCCCACAAGACTCGATCGCCTTCGTTTGGTTTCTCACACTACAGGGTGTTTGAGAAGACAGATGACCGAGACATAGTCTTTCAGAAGCGCTAGCACCTTACGATCGGGTAGACCGTACCACCTACATCCCCTACATCTGCTAGTCTACCACTGTAAGAGTTCGCACAACTTAGTCAACCATGCCAGAGCCCATAATGGCTTGTGGCTGCACACGGAAGTTTCTAGTATGAATAATCTCATGATCCCTTTGAGCCTGGGTGGCGGTCCAAAAGAAAAACAGGCAAGTCCTGGAAACCAGGTGCCTCAATCCACCCAGATGTGTGTTTAAGTTGCCACCTTAGATAAACCATTAATTATCAATCTCACATCTGTCATGGATTTCACTCACCCAATCCACGTCTACTAGCATAGCATGGCATAATAAGCAAACGTAGAAGTAACTCCCAAAGGTTTGATAATAAACAGGTAATAAGTACTACCTCATCTACTTCCCATCCCACAATTTAAATAGATCCTAATCATGCAATGTGTGAGGATTGATCTAATGCAATAAAACTGGGTTGTAGAAAAAGGTATGATCAAAGTGTTACTTGCCTTGCTGATGATCCGCGAAACCTAGAGATTCAAAGTAATAGGCGGCGCACTCCGGGTATTCTATCGTAGACAAACAACAAGCATACAATAAGTACTCATCTAATGCACGGGTAAAACTCAAATAGAAGATCTAACCAGAAAGTTCAACTTAAGAACCCTGGTTTGCAAAAAGAATCAAATCGAATGAAGCAAAAGAAATCAAACGGCGAAAGAAAACAACTTCGTTCTAGTAATCTGGATCTAAGTCAAATTTTACAGTAGCAAAAACTTGTTTAAGTTGATTATTCGGATAGAGGGTTTCGAGATGAAACTCCAGGCGCTTGAATCGCCTGATTCTGATAAACAAGCGAAAAGTTATACTAAAACGAAAATCAGATCAGAAATCGCGATCAGAAAATAACCGCGAAAAATCCGACGAAAAAGAAAAACGACGAACATAAATTTTTTATTTTTTTTAAAACGGCACGGATTACAAGGGCGGCGAACCTCGGGCGACGCGCGGCACCGGCGGATCGGCGGCGGGGCGGCGGCGGCGGCTGGCGGCG
>NC_041390.1:428301639-428333139 GCF_002162155.2 Triticum dicoccoides
GGCGGCGGCGGCGGGGCTGGGGCTGGGGCACGCTAGGGTTTGGGGGCTAGGGCGGCTGGGCTCTCGGGCCCCGGGGCAGCGCCTTATAAAGGCCCCGGCCAGGGGAGTCCTGCCCGAGTACGGCCCATAGTCGGTTCCGCTGTGTTTTTTTTAATTATTCCGCTCGGAAGAAAAATAAAAAGAAATACTAAACGGACTCCAAAAATCCCAAAATAAATTTTCACGAGCTTCTAAAATCAAGCCCGATAAAGTGAACATTTATTTGGGCCCTAAATGCTATTTTGAAAAACGCGCATTTTTCCTAAATTCAATTAAAAATACCGAAAAACTCCGAAATAAATTTGATTCTTTTATTAAATCCTCAATATTTCTATATTTTGGGAAAGTCATTTTATTCCCTCTCTCATATTTTTGTAATAGAAATATTTGTTGATAAAATAAATAAAATCAAATGATCCTGTTTACAAAATTTGAGAAAACTCAAATATGTAAATAACGAAATCCCCAACTCTCTCCGTGGGTCCTTGAGTTGTTTAGGATTTTCTAGGATCAAAACCAAAAGCAAAATAAAATATGATATGCATGATGATCTCCAAATTGAAAATTTGGGATGTTACAAACCTACCCCCCTTAAGATGAATCTCGCCCTCGAGATTCGGGTTGGCTAGAAAATAGGTGAGGGTGGTCCTTGAGCAAATCTTCCTCTCGCTCCCAGGTGGCTTCATCCTTCGTGTGGTGGCTCCACTGAACTTTGCAAAACTTGATAACCTTGCTGCGAGTGACTCGGCTGGCAAACTCGAGAATCTTGACTGGTTTCTCCTCATAAGTCAAATTGTTATCCAACTGAATTGCTTCTAAGGGCACTGTGTCTCTCAAAGGTATGTCAGCCATCTCCGCGTGACACTTCTTCAACTGAGAAACGTGGAACACATCATGAACTCCTGTCAATCCTTCTGGCAATTCCAACTTGTAGGCCACTTCTCCCATACGCTCCAAAACTCGATATGGCCCTACAAATCGTGGCGCTAACTTCCCCTTAACTCCAAAGTGCTTAATCCCTCGAAGTGGGGATACTCGAAGATAAGCTCTGTCTCCGACTTCGTAAACTGTCTCCTTGCGTTTAGAATCTGCGTAGCTCTTCTGCCTGGACTGGGCTACCTTGAGCCTATCGCGAATCAACTTCACCTTCTGTTCAGACTCTTTAATCAGATCTGGCCCAAACAACTGGCGGTCTCCAACTTCGTCCCATGACAACGGTGTCCTGCACCTCCTTCCGTACAGAGCTTCAAAAGGGGCCATCTTCAAACTAGTCTAATAGCTATTATTGTAAGAGAACTCTGCATATGGCAAATTATCGTCCCAACTAGATCCATAATCTAGCGCACAAGCTCTCAGCATATCCTCCAAAATCTGATTGACTCTCTCGATCTGTCCATCTGTCTGCGGATGAAAAGCTGTACTAAATTCTAGCCTAGTACCCAAAGTCTCATGCAACTGCTTCCAGAACTTTGAGGTAAACTGGGTTCCTCTATCTGATACGATGCTCCTCGGAACTCCATGCAAACATACGATCCTGGTCATGTATATCTTCGCCAACTTAGCACTGGTGTAAGTGGTCTTTACTGGGATGAAATGAGCTACCTTCGTCAATCGATCAACTACAACCCAAATCGAGTCATAGCCTGAACGAGTCCTTGGTAATCCCGTGATAAAATCCATTCCTAGCTTATCCCACTTCCATTCGGGTATCGGCAATGGTTGTAACAATCCTGCTGGCTTCTAATGCTCTGCCTTTACTCTCTGACATACGTCACAAACTGCTACATACTCCGCAATATCCTTCTTCATTCCGGTCCACCAGAAAATATCGTTTAAATCCAAATACATCTTGGTATTTCCTGGGTGAATCGAATACGGTGAATCATGTGCCTCTTGCAGAATCAACTTTCTGATCTCCGGGTCATTGGGTACATAAACACGGTCTTCAAACCATAGGGTGTCGTGCTCATCCTCACGAAATCCTTTAGCTTTTCCTTTGCTTAGTTTGTCCTTTATAGCGGCAATCTCTCTGTCAGCTTTCTGAGCTTCTCTGATTTTATCCATCAAAGTTGACTGAATCTCTAGTGCTGCTACATAGCCTCTCGGAACTATTTCCACACATAGTTCACGAAGATTTTCTGCTAACTCCTTGGGTATTTCTCCCATCATTAACATATTGACATGGCTCTTGCGGCTCAATGCATCAGCTACTACATTAGCTTTTCCGGGATGGTAATGTAATCTCATATCATAATCCTTGATGAGCTCCAACCATCTGCTTTGTCTGAGGTTCAACTCCTTCTGCGTGAAAATGTACTTCAAACTCTTATGATCCGTGTACACCTCACAATGATTTCCAATGAGGAAATCTCTCCATGTCTTCAATGCATGCACTACGGCTGCTAACTCCAAATCATGCATGGAATAATTCAATTCGTGAGGCTTCAGTTGTCATGAAGCATACGAAACAACTCTCCCTTCCTGCATAAGCACTGCTCCAAGTCCTCGACGTGAAGCATCGCAATACACCTCATAATCCTTGGTCTGATCTGGCAAAATCAACACTGGTGAGGTAACCAAACGGTTCTTCAATTCCTGGAAACTAGCCTCACACTCCTCAGTCCATTTGAACTTAGTATCCTTCTTCAGCAACTCCGTCATAGGCTTCGCAATCTTTGAGAAGTTCTCAATAAATCTCCGGTAGTATCCTGCGAGTCCAAGAAAACTCCGGATCTCTCCAATTGTTGTTGGGGCTTCCCACTTGGTCACGGTTTCTACTTTAGCGGGATCTACTGCTATACCTTCTCCGGATATAACGTGTCCGAGGAATCCTACTTCCTTCAACCAAAACTCACATTTGCTGAACTTGGCATATAATTGATGTTCTCTGAGCTTTCCAAGTACCAAACGCAAATGCTCCTTATGCTCCTCTTCATTCTTCGAGTATACCAGGATATCATCAATGAACACTATGACGAACTTATCCAAAAACTCCATAAACACTTTGTTCATCATGTTCATAAAATAGGCAGGCGCGTTAGTCAGACCAAATGACATAACGGTATAATCATACAGTCCATATCTTGTGGTGAATGCTGTCTTCGGAATATCCTGTTCTCGAATCTTCAACTGGTGGTATCCTGATCGCAAATCGATCTTGGAAAATACTTTAGCTCCTTGTAATCGATCAAACAGATCGTTGATCATTGGTAGTGGGTACTTGTTCTTGATTGTTACTTCGTTCAATCCTTGATAATCAACAACCATTCTTAACGATCCATCCTTCTTCTCCACTAGAAGTACTGGTGATCCCCAAGGCGAAGAACTTGGGCGAATGTAACCTTTATCCAGTAACTCCTTAATCTGCTTCTTAATTTCCACCAAATCTTTTGCGGGCATCCTATATGGTCGCTTCGATATTGGCCCAGTGCCTGGCAAAAGCTCAATCAAAAACTCAATGTCTCTATCCGGTGGCATGCCTGGCAACTCTTCGGGAAATACATCAGGAAAATCCTTTACCACTGGTACTTCCTCCTGCACAACTCCTAATAAGGAATTTACTTGTGTCCTGTTTGGCGCATGTCGGGATACATACTTGATCTTTCTTCCTTCTGGCGTTGTGAGCAAAATTGACTTACTAGCACACTCAATATTCCCTTCATACTTTGATAACCAATCCATGCCTAATATCACATCCAATCCTTGAGATTCCAATACTAGTAGGTCTGAGGGAAAAACATAGTTACCAATCCTTAATGGTAACCGATCACACCATAGACTAGCCACATACTCTGCTCCTGGCGAGGTTACTAACATGGGTGACCTAAGGGCTTGGGTTGGTAGGTTATACTTATCCACAAATCCCCTTGAGATGTATGAATGCGATGCACCAGTATCAAAAAGAACGAGTGCAGTAAATGACTTAACCAAAAACTTACCTATTACTGCATCGGGCTGAGTTTCAACCTCCTCCACATTAACGTGGTTCACCTGTCCCCTGTTGAAAGGGTTCGGCTTCTTTCCAGAGCTTCCATTGCCGTTTTGGCCTTCAGGACATTCATTTGCATAATGTCCTGGCTTCGAACACTTATAGCAAGTGACTCGGCTCAAGTCCTTCTTGGCTGGGGTTGATGGGGTGTTGCGGTTCTGTCCATTGCTTCCTCCATTCCCATTACCATTCTTGGTGCCATTGTGATTGTGCGAGCTACCTACTCCATGGGTATGCTGAAAATGTCCTCCCGGCCTAGGGGTAAAACGTGGCTTCTGCTGAGCTCCTGAATTATACTTTCCTTGTCCATATTCCTCTTGCGGTTCTCAATTTGCTGCTTCTTCCCTTCAATCATAAGAGCACGATCTACCAACTCCTGGTAGTTGTTGAAGGTGGCTACCATCAACTGCATACTCAACTCATCATTCAATCCTTCCAGGAATTTCTCCTGCTTAGCTGCATCCGTAGCAACGTCATCTGGGGCATAACGTGCTAGCTTACTAAACTCCTCCACATACTGGCCAACTGTCCGTCCTCCTTGGAGCAAGTTACGAAACTCACGCTTCTTCATGGCCATTGCTCCTGCTGAAACATGGGCAGTACGGAAAGCCTGCTGAAACTGGTCCCATGTGACAGTGTTGACTGGGAAGGTGGCTGTGAAATTATCCCACCAGGATGCTGCGGGTCCTTCTAACTGATGTGAGGCAAACTTAACCTTCTCCGCATCTGTGCATCCTGCTGTGGTCAACTCCCTAACTATCTTGCGGAGCCAATCATCTGCTACTATCGGCTCGGTGCTACTGGAAAACACCGGCGGATTGAGCCTAAGAAAACGGGCTAAGTGCTCAACAGGTGGTGGTGGTGGTGGTGGGTTGTTGTTGTTGTTCCCCTGATTTTGATTCTGAACTAGCAACTGCATCAAGGTGTTCTGCTGCTGGATCAACTGGGTGAGCTCCGGCGGAAAGGCAAATCCGGGGTCACGTCTCGGAGGCATCTGAGGGTTTAGAAAAGACGAGATATAAGAATAGAAGGGGTCTAAAGAGAAAAGACTACCCATATGCACATGAGGCAAAGCAAACAATTCACTTCATTCAATCAAACAAAGGCATTCAATCGATCTAGCTATCGCAAGAGTGCTCGGACTACTAAATTTACATGGTGGACTACTACTACTGATGAGGTGGTCTACTAGAAATATTCTACGGTTGTAGACTCCATGATATCTGCTCCTGCTTCATCAACATAGTCATCATTGCTACTATCTTGTTCCGAGTCGGTGCCGTCAATGATGATGTAGTCTTCCGGGCTAATCTCCTTGGGTTCTTTGTCTTCATCTACTGGTGTCGGGCCTCCCATAAATATTCCAATCTTCTTTGTCAGGTCGGCATTCTTATCCACCAATACTTCAATTTCTTCTTCATAATCTTCGCGTGTAGCCTTGAGTTCTTCCTCTAGTTCCTTGATTCTAGTCTTAGCCTTCTTCAGATCTATCATGTCGGCGCACATCTGATTCTCCTGTCGTCGAATGTGCTAGTTTAACTCCTGAATAAAAGCTGCAATTGATCTATCTTTCCTGGTGCTGATCATCTCCCAGTGTTCATCTCGGCGCCCACAAATCTGGTAGATAGTATCCTTGAGATCCTTGCGGTAGACTTCTCCAATGCGTCCCATGGCGATGTGAGCTGCCATACTCTTTCCTAGACTCCAAGTTGGTGCATCAAAAGAAAACTCTATGGGCTCAGTGACTGGCATGAACGTCCTTCCTGGAACTTGAACTTGAATCATCCAGCGCTCTTCTTCAGGTAAAGTGGCGTTGTAGGTTCCCGTGAAGCTTGGTGTTCCTATGTTCAGGTATCTAGTGACTTCCTTCAAGTGGCGTCCAAAGGGTGTATCTTCATCTGGTTGTGTGAACTTGTTCCTTGCATCCGCCATCCTAAAGAGTAGAAAAGATGAGAGGTCAGAAGAGAAGAGAGTGAGTAGTGATCTAGGTCTTTAGCTTAGTGGTCGTGTCCTACAGTCAGCGTGTGCTCTGATACCATCTCTGTAGCGACCAGACCTCAAACAGTCTGATCTTTGTGCTCCGGTGTCATCCCTGGATCAGTAATGCTGACACCACACAGTACTCGAAGGATTTATAGCAGAGTAGCAATCACACACTTATTACATCGGGTGTCTCAAAGGAGAACTTAGTATAATAAATATGGCTTAAGGCCATCTAATAACGATAACAGCGGAAGGCTTGGAAGATAAGTGAGTCCATCAACTCCAACGGCATCACTGAGTATAGAACCACGACCTAAAACTCCTTAATCGTCGTCTGAAAAGTTTGCAACATTGACGTTGCAGCCCGAAAACGGGTCAGCACATGGAATATGCTGGCAAGGTAACACATAGAGAGTAATGGAATGAAACAGCTATACTATATGCATATTTGGCTGGTGGAAAGCTCTATGGTTACAGTTTTTGCATAAAGCCAATTTTTCCCTACTTCAAAGGAATAAATTTAATTACTATCATGGTGGTTGTTAAACATTGAGAATGGTTGACATCATTCTCAATCCCAATTAAGCATCATCATTAACCCAACAAAATTAATTTTAGAGTAACATGTTGAGATTCACATGAAAATCCAGGTACTAGATACTCAAGATGTCCATAATTGGGGACACGGCTAACCATGATTAGTTTGTTACACTCTGCAGAGGTTTGCGCACTTTTCCCCACAAGACTCGATCGCCTTCATTTGGTTTCTCGCACTACAGGGTGTTTGAGAAGACGGATGACCGAGATATAGTCTTTCAGAAGCGCTAGCACCTTATGATCGGGTAGACCGTACCACCTACATCCCCTACATCTGCTAGTCTACCACTGTAAGAGTTCGCACAACTTAGTCAACCATGCCAGAGCCCATAATGGCTTGTGGCTGCACACGGAAGTTTCTAGTATGAATAATCTCATGATCCCTTTGAGCCTGGGTGGCGGTCCAAAAGAAAAACAGGCAAGTCCTGGAAACCAGGTGCCTCAATCCACCCAGATGTGTGTTTAAGTTGCCACCTTAGATAAACCATTAATTATCAATCTCACATCTGTCATGGATTTCACTCACCCAATCCACGTCTACTAGCATAGCATGGCATAATAAGCAAACGTAGAAGTAACTCCCAAAGGTTTGATAATAAACAGGTAATAGGTACTACCTCATCTACTTCCCATCCCACAATTTAAATAGATCCTAATCATGCAATGTGTGAGGATTGATCTAATGCAATAAAACTGGGTTGTAGAAAAAGGTATGATCAAAGTGTTACTTGCCTTGCTGATGATCCGCGAAACCTAGAGATTCAAAGTTACAGGCGGCGCACTCCGGGTATTCTATCACAGACAAACAACAAGCATACAATAAGTACTCATCTAATGCACGGGTAAAACTCAAATAGAAGATCTAACCAGAAAGTTCAACTTAAGAACCCTGGTTTGCAAAAAGAATCAAATCGAACGAATCAAAAGAAATCAAACGGCGAAAGAAAACAACTTTGTTCTAGTAATCTGGATCTAAGTCAAATTTTACAGTAGCAAAAACTTGTTTAAGTTGATTATTTGGAAAGAGGGTTTCGAGACGAAACTTCAGGCGCTTGAATCGCCTGATTCCGATAAACGAGCGAAAAGTTATACTAAAACGAAAATCGGATCAGAAATCACGATCAGAAAATAACCGCGAAAAATCCGACGAAAAAGAAAAACGACGAACATAAATTTTTTATTTTTTTTAAAATGGCACGGATTTCGAGGGCGGCGAACCTCAGGCGACGCGCGGCTCCGGCGGATCGGCGGCTGGCGGCGGCGGCGGCGGCGGGGCTGGGGCTGGGGCGCGCTAGGGTTTGGGGGCTGGGGCAGCTGGGCTCTCGGGCCCCGGGGCAGCGCCTTATAAAGGCCCCGGCCAGGGGAGTCCTGGCCGAGTACGGCCCATAGTCGGTTCCGCTGTGTTTTTTTTTATAATTCCGCTCGGAAGAAAAATAAAAAGAAATACTAAACGGACTCCAAAAATCCCGAAATAAATTTTCCCGGTCTTCTAAAATCAAGCCCGATAAAGTGAACATTTATTTGGGCCCTAAATGCAATTTTGAAGAACGCGCATTTTTCCTAAATTCAATTAAAAATACCGAAAAACTCCGAAATAAATCTTATTTGATTCTTTTATTAAATCCTCAATATTTCTATATTTTGGGAAAGTCATTTTATTCCCTCTCTCATATTTTTGTAATAGAAATATTTGATGATAAAATAAATAAAATCAAATGATCCTGTTTACAAAATTTGGGAAAACTCAAATATGTAAATAACGAAATCCCCAACTCTCTCCGTGGGTCCTTGAGTTTCTTAGGATTTTCTAGGATCAAAACAAAAAGCAAAATAAAATATGATATGCATGATGATCTAATGTATAACATTCCAAATTGAAAATTTGGGATGTTACAACCAAGGATATTGTTTCTTGAACTCTTTTGAAGTGGTTTCAGTTCTGGACTTGTTTTGCTGCGGCGTTTATTTGCTGCTTTGTTCCCTATATTTGCACCGATGGCGAACTTTGATGCCCAGTGGATGTAATATGTGTAATAGCCGTGATATCCTAGCATAAGTTGCTTGCTTATTTATTTCCTTGTTGTCTTGTTTATTTGTTTGCTTGTAGTCGGTGTAGTTCTTTTTCCGCGGTTTGCTAGTGGCTGCAATAACCTATTTTTTAAAACTAGGCCACAATAACCATGGGCTAATATTTACTGTAGTGACACTGAGCCTCCTACGGGCCATAGAAACAGTGGGCCTTCTACGAGCCGTAGAAACAGTGGGCCTTCTACGGGCCGTAGAAACAGTAGGCCTTCTACGGGCCGTAGAAACAATGGGCCTTCTACGGGCCGTATCATCAATGGGCCTTATACGGGCCGTATGATCGATTGGCCAAACATGGACCTATAACAGGCCGCATTATGGCCGTAAACGGGCTAGAGTTGGAATCATCCGTTCATGGGCCGACCATAACGGGCCATCATTAATAGGCTGTATTTGATGATGCTATCAAAACGGCCCAATGTATTAACGGACCACAAACGGACCGACTGTAACCACGGGCTGAATTTGGCCCACAAGCAGAAAATGATAGTAACGGGCCATAAGTAAACGAATGCTGGAAATGAGCCCAAGAATAAATGGGCTCTGAGAAGGCCAAAAGATAACATGGGCTGGAAACGGCCCAACGGAATAACGGGCCGTTAATGGGTATAAAGTGATACACTGTTCATTACGGGCCAGTTTCACCACGGGTCGTTAATGGGTGTAAAGCGATACAATGTTCATTACGGGCCAGTTTCACCACGAGCCGTTAATAGGCCAAGAGTTACATAGGGCCTCATATGGGCCGAAAGACGTCATGGGCCATACATGGGCCAGAAGTGAAAACGGGCTGGAATCATATTGGATGGCCCAGATGACGCTACTGGGCCTAATTTGGATAGGGCGTAACGGGCCTTGGGTTAGCAGGTTGTAAATGGGCTATATGCGAACAGGCCGTCAACAGGCTTTCCATGGGCCGGCCCGCCACCTTTTGACCAAGTCAAACGGGCCAGCCTTTTCACAGGAATGGGCCTCTGTTGGGCCGTGCCACGTGTCGACGTATCATAGGCGCCTTCTGTCCAATGAGTGGATGACATCTGTCCCAACGATGAGCCGACACGTGTTTCCTCCAGCCAATGATGATTTTACACGTGGAAAATCCCCATTGGTCAGGGCTGTTCCTCCTGATAGCTTAACGGCATTTCGTTACGGTGGATGCCACGTGTCGGTCACCCTTGACGAAAGCACTACTGTGACGCGCGATTTATCGTCATGGAAGTGCACACTTCCGTGATGATAATTTTGGTAATGTCATGGAACACTTCTACGATAGCACAGGTATGAATATCTTGATTCTGTCATAAAATCGTCATGGATGTACATGCATGACAAAAAAACGCGACCTACTGTGACAAACACGTATCATCACGGAAGTGTATTTTTTGTAGTGCTAGTAGTGTTGATTACTCCTTGTAGTTGATGCTAGTTGGTTTATTTGGTGGAAGATCATATGTCCAGATCCTTTATGCATATTAATACCCCTCTGATTATGAACATGAATATGATTTGTGAGTAATTACGTTTGTTCCTGAGGACATGGGAGAAGTCTTGCTATAAGTAGTCATGTGAATTTGGTATTCGTTCGATATTTTGATGAGATGTATGTTGTCTCTCCTCTAGTGGTGTCATGTGAACGTCGACTACATGACACTTCACCATTGTTTGGGCCTAGGGGAAGGCATTGGGAAGTAATAAGTAGATGATGGGTTGCTAGAGTGACAGAAGCTTAAACCCTAGTTTATGTGTTGCTTCATAAGGGGCTGATTTGGATCCATATGTTTCATGCTATGGTTAGGTTTACCTTAATACTTCTTTTGTAGTTGCGCATGCTTGCAAGAGGGGTTAATCATAAGTGGGATGCTTGTCCAAGGAAGGGCAGTACCCAAGCACCGGTCCACCCACATATCAAATTATCAAAGTAATGAACGTGAATCATATGAGCGTGATGAAAACTAGCTTGACGATAATTCCCATGTGTCCTCAGGAGCGTTTTCCTTTACATAAGAGTTTGTCCAGGCTTGTCCTTTGCTACAAAAAGGATTGGGCCATCTTGCTGCACCTTATTTACTTTTATTACTTGTTACCCGTTACAAACCTTATCAGAAAACTATTTGTTACCGATAATTTCAGTGCTTGCAGAGAATACCTTACTGAAAATTGCTTATCATTTCCTTCTGCTTCTCGTTGGGTTCGACACTCTTACTTATCGAAAGGACTACGATAGATCCCCTATACTTGTGGGTCATCAAGACTCTTTTCTGGCGCAGTTGCCGGGGAGTGAATCGCCTTTGGTAAGTGGAATTTGGTAAGGAAAGATTTATATAGTGTGCTGAATTTTACTATCATTTGTTACTATGGAAAGTAATCCTTTGAGGGGCTTGTTCGGGGTATCTTGACCTCGACTAGTAGAGCAAAGAGTTTCTCCTCAACCTACTGAACCTACTGAAAATGTTTACTTTGAAATTCCTTCGGGTATGATAGAGAATCTGCTAGCTAATCCTTTTACAGGAGATAGAACATTGCGTCCTGATTTGGACCTAATCTATGTGGATGAAGTTTGTGGATTATTTAAGCTTGCAGGTATGACCGTGGACGTTATCAAGAAGAAGGTCTTCCCTTTATCTTTGAATAGAAAGGCATTGACATGGTTTAGGCTATGTGATGATATTGGATCATGGAACTACAACCGATGTAAATTGGAATTTCATCAGATGTTTTATCCTATGCATCTGGTTCATCGTGATCGTAATTATATGTATAATTTCTGGCCTCGCGAAGGAGAAAGCATCACTCAAGCTTGGGGGAGGCTTAAGTCAATGTTATATTCATGACCCAATCATGAGCTCTCAAGAGAAATTATTATTCAAAAATTTTATGCTCGACTTTCTCTCAATAATTGCTCCATGCATGATACTTCTTGTATTGGATCTTTTATGATGAAGACTACTGAATTCAAATGGGATTTATTGGAAAGACTTAAACGCAACTCTGAATATTGGGAACTCGAGGTAAGGAGTCGGGTGTACAACACCCAAGTTTGATTGTGTTAAATCTTTTATGGATACCGATGCTTTTCGTGAATTTAGCACTAAATATGGAATTGACTCTGAGATAGTAGCTTCTTTATGTGAATCATTTGCTACTCATGTTGATCCCCTAAGGAGAAGTGGCTTAAATATCATCCTCCCATTGAAGTAAAAGTAGTTGACCCTATTAAAGTTGAAGAAAAGACTATCACTTATAATGTTGATCCTATTGTTCCTACCGCTTATTTTGAGAAACCACCTTTCCCTATTAGAATAAAGGATCATGCTAAAGCTTTAACGGTGGTTCGTATTAGTAATACTAGAACACCTACACCCCCTGAGCAAATTAAAGTTGAACCTAGTATTGCTATGGTTAAAGATCTCTTGTCCGATAATATTGATGGACATGTTATTTACTTTCGTGATGACGCTGCTAGACTTGCTAGACCTGATACTAAAAATAAACATAGACCTGTTGTAGGCATGCCTGTTATTTCCGTTAAAATAGGAGATCATTGCTATCATGGCTTATGTGATATGGGTGCTAGTGCGAGTGCAATACCTCATTCTTTATATGAAGAAATTATGCATGATATTGCACCTGCTGAGTTAGAAGGTATTGATGTTACAATTAAGCTTGCCAATAGAGATACTATTTCACCAGTTGGGATTGTTAGAGATGTTGAAGTCTTGTGTGGGAAAGTTAAATATCCTGCTGATTTTCTTGTTCTTGGTTCCCCACAAGATGACTTTTGTCCCATTATATTTGGTAGACCCTTCTTAAATACTGTTAATGCTAAGATAGACTGCAAAAAGGATATTGTTTCTATTGGTTTAGGGGATATACCTCATGATTTTAATTTTGCTAAATTTCATAGACAACCCCATGATAAAGAATTGCCTAGTAAAGATGAAATTATTGGTCATGCTTCTATTGTCGTGCCTCCTAATGATCCTTTAGAACAATATTTGCTAGACCATGAAAATGATATGTTTATGAATGAAAGAAGGGAAATAGATGAAGTATTCTTTAAACAGGGACCTATTTTGAAACACAACTTGCCTGTTGAAATTCTAGGGGATCCTCCTCCACCCAAGGGTGATCTCGTGTTTGAGCTTAAAACATTACTTGATACTCTTAAATATGCTTATCTTGATGAAAGGAAGATATATCCTGTTATTATTAGTGTTAACCTTTCAGAGCAAGAAGAAGAGAAATTATTGAAAACTCTGAAGAAGCACCGTGCTGCTATTGGATATACTCTTGATGATCTTAAGGGCATTAGTCCCACTCTATGCCAACACAAACTAAAATTGGAGAAAGACGCTAAACCGGTTGTTGATCACCAACGACGGTTAAATCCTAAGATGAAAGAAGTGGTAAGAAAAGAAATACTAAAGCTTATGGAGGCAGGTATAACCTGTCCATTGTGTCCCTAATAAAGGAGGTATTACTGTTGTTCCAAATGATAAAGATGAATTGATCCCACAAAGAATTGTTATAGGTTATAGAATGGTAATTGATTTCTGCAAATTAAATAAAGCTACTAAAAAGGATCATTACTCTCTACCTTTTCATTGATCAAATGCTAGAAAGATTATTCAAATATACACATTTTTGCTTTCTAGATGGTTATTCTGCTTTCTCTCAAATACCTGTGTCAAAAGAGGGTCAGGAAAAGACCACTTTTACTTGCCCTTTCGGTACCTTTGCTTATAGACGTATGCCTTTTGATTTATGTAATGCACCTGCTACCTTTCAAAGATTTATGACTGCTATATTCTCTGACTTCTGTGAAAAGATTGTTGAGGTTTTCATGGATGATTTCTCCGTATATGGAACTTCTTTTGATGATTTCTTAAGCAACCTTCATCGAGTTTTGCAGAGATGTGAAGAAACTAATCTTGTCTTGAATTGGAGAAGTGCCACTTTATGGTTAATGAAGGCATTGTCTTGGGGCATAAATTTTTTGAAAGAGGTATTGAAGTTGATAAAGCTAAAGTTGATGCTATTGAAAAGATGATGTGTCCTAAGGACATTAAAGGTATATGAAGTCTCCTTGGTCATGGTGGATTTTATAGGAGGTTCATTAAAGACTTCTCAAAAATTTCCAGGCCTCTGACTAATCTCTTACAAAAAGATGTTCCTTTTGTCTTTGATGATGATTGTGTAGAAGCATTTGAAATACTTAAGAAAGCCTTGATTTCTGCACCCATTGGTCAACCTCCTGATTGGAATTTACCCTTTGAAATTATGTGTGATGCTAGTGATTATGCTGTAGGTGCTGTTCTAGGACAAAGAGTAGATAAGAAATTAAATGTTATCCAATATGCTAGTAAAACTCTAGACAGTGCCTAGAGAAATTATGCTACTACTGAAAAAGAATTTTTAGCAGTTGTATTTGCTTGTGATAAGTCCAGACCTTATATTGTTGATTCTAAAGTAATTGTTCACACTGATCATGCTACTATTAAATACCTTATGGAAAATAAAGATGCTAAACCTAGACTTATTAGATGGGTTCTCCTACTACAAGAATTTGATTTGCATATTATTGATAGAAAAGGAGCTGAGAACCCCGTTGCAGACAAATTATCTAGGTTAGAGAATGTTCTTGATGACCCACTACCTATTGATGATAGCTTTCCTGATGAACAATTAGCTGTCATAAATGCTTCTCGTACTACTCCATGGTATGCTGATTATGCTACTTACATTATTGTTAAATTTAGACCACCTAGTTTCACATACCAACAAAAGAAAAGTTTTTCTATGATTTAAGATATTACTTCTGGGATGACCCACACCTTTATAAAGAAGGATTAGATGGTGTTATTAGACGTTGTGTACCTGAGCATGAATAGGAACAGATCCTACGCAAGTGTCACTCCGAGGCTTATGGAGGACACCATGCTGGAGATAGAACTGCACATAAGGTATTGCAATCCAGTTTTTATTGGCCTACTCTCTTAAAGGATGCCCATAAGTTTGTCTTGTCTTGTGATGAATGTCAAAGAATTGGTAATATTAGTAGACGTCAAGAAATGCCTATGAATTATTCACTCATTATTGAACCATTTGATGTTTGGGGCTTTGATTATATGGGACCGTTTCCTTCCTCTAATGGGTATACACATATTTTAGTTGCTGTTGATTACATTACTAAGTGGGTAGAAGCTATTCCAACTAGTAGTTCTGATCATAACACCTCTATTAAGATGCTTAAAGAACTTATTTATCTGAGGTTTGGAGTCCCTAGATACTTAATGACTGATGGTGGTTCACAGTTTATTCATGGCGCTTTTCGTAAAATGCTTGCCAAGTATGATGTTAATCATAGAATTGCATCCCCATATCACCCACAGTCTAATGGTCAAGTAGAACTGAGCAATAGGGAGCTTAAATTAATTCTACAAAAGACTGTTAATAGATCTAGAAAGAATTGGTCCAAGAAACTTGATGATGCATTATGGGCCTATAGAAATGCATATAAAAATCCTATGGGTATGTCTCCGTATAAAATGGTTTATGGAAAAGCATGTCACTTACCTCTAGAACTACAACATAAGGCATATTGGGCCATTAAAGAGCTCAACTATGACTTCAAACTTGCTGGTGAGAAGAGACTATTTGACATTAGCTCACTTGATGAGTGGAGAACCCACGCTTATGAGAATGCCAAACTGTTTAAAGAAAAAGTTAAAAGATGGCATGACAAAAGGATACAAAAACGTGAGTTTAATATAGGTGACTATGTATTGTTATACAACTCTCGTTTAAGATTCTTTGCAGGAAAACTCCTCCCTAAATGGGAAGGCCCTTACGTTATCGAGGAGGTCTATCGTTCCGGTGCCATAAAAATTAACAACCTCGAAGGCACAAATCCGAGGGTGGTGAACGGTCAAAGAATCAAACATTATATCTCAGGTAATCCTATAAATGTTGAAACTAATGTTATTGAAACCGTAACCCCGGAGGAGTATATAAGGGACACCTTCCAGAACGTTTCAGCCTCCGAAAAGGAAGAGGTATGTGTCGGTAAGTAAACCGACTCCAAAACAGTTCTAATAGCAATTTTTCTCCGTTTTGGAATATTTAAGAAAATAGGAAAATAGGAAGCAGTCCGGAAAGGACACGAGGCGTCCACGAGGGTGGAGGGCATGCACCCTGCCTCGTGGGCACCTCGTGTTCCCTCCAGACTCCTTTTCTTACACGATACTTCTTTTAGTCGGTAAAAATTCATTATATAATCTCCCAAAGGTTTTGACCACCGTACCATGCAAATATCCTCTGTTTTTGTTTCGAGCTGTTTCTGTAGCAGATTTAGAGCAAGATGTCATCTCAAGACTCCGACGGAGAGAGCTATGTCTCACATCTCATTGCTGACCCAAAAACCTATGGGGACCTATCTCTTGTGGTCGAACTACAAATGATGAGGAGGATGCTCATTTGAGGAGGATCAATGATTCAAGTTCAGAGGAGGATGTTCCTCTACCTCAATGTGGGGATATGCACGTGAAGTTCAAGAAGTCTAGTCTCCCTAAGAGGGCTAATCTGTCTAACAACCGATCTATTCCTTCTCGTTTTCGGCAGAAAAGCAAAGGAGATTTATGTGACAAGATCTTGAAGATGGAATCGGAGGTCAATGATTTAAAGGAGGAGATCGCTCTTCTCAATTATAGTATGAAAAATATGAAGGCACAATTGTCATCATCATCACCATCTCCTTCACCTCCAAAGAAAGAGACATAAATACATGGGTATGGGCACTCCCCTTGGCAACTGCTAAGCTTGGGGGAGTGCCCCAGTATCGTATCACCATCACACTTTTATCTTTACTGTTTTTCTTAGTTCGATCCTTTTGCTTATATCTTGATCTAGTAGAATAAAGTTTAGTATGATCTAGTTTTGAGTTTTGCTTTATGATCCTTCTATGTAATCGAGTCCGTGAGCTATATAATAAAGATTAGTTTTGAGTCAAGGGCTTGGGTATCTTGCTATGATCTTGAGAAAAAAGAGAAAGAATAAAAAGAAATAAAGAGATCATATTGATCTTATGGAGAGTAATGACTTCACATATAAAGAGTATGATGAATAAAAGTTGTTGAGAGTTGACAAACATAGTTTTGGTCATCGTTGGAATTAATAGGAAGTAATGAAGAAAGAGAGGTTTTCACATATAAATATACTATCTGGGACATCTTTTATGATTGTGAGCACTCATTAAAATATGACATGCTAAAAAGTTGATGTTGGACAAGGAAGACAACGTAATGGGTTATGTTTTCTTATATCCGAAATAAATTATATTGGCATGGACCATCCAACATGTTGAGCTTGCCTTTCCCCCTCATGCTAGCCAAATTATTTGCACCAAGTAGAGATACTACTTGCGCTTCCAAATATCCTTAAACCCAGTTTTGCCATGAGAGTCCACCATATCTACCTATGGATTGAGTAAGATCCTTCAAGTAAGTTGTCATTGTTGCAAGCAATAAGAATTGCTCTATAAATATGTATGACCTATTAGTGTGGAGAAAATAAGCTTTATACAATCTTGTGATGTGAAAGAAATAAAAGCGACGGACTGCATAATAAAGGTCCATATCGCAAGTGGCAATATAAAGTGACGTTCTTTTGCATTAAGATTTCATGCATCCAACCATAAAAACACATGACAACCTCTGCTTCCCTCTGCGAAGGGCCTATCTTTTATTTTTGTCTTATGTCTTATGCAAGAGTCATGGTGATCTTCACCTTTCCTTTTTACATTTTATCCTTTAGCAAGCACAATGTGTTGGAAAGATCCTGATATATATAGCTAATTGGATGTGGGCTTTCATAAACTATTATTGTTGACATTACTCTTGAGGTAAAAGGTTGGGAGGCAAAACTATAAGCCCCTATCTTTCTCTGTGTCCAATTAAAACTTCATACCCATAAGTATTGCGTGAGTGTCAGCAATTGTGAAAGACTAGATGATAGTTGAGTATGTGGACCTTCTGAAAAGCTCTTATATTGACTCTTTTCGATGTTATGATAAATTGCAATTGCTTCAATGACTGAGATTGTAGTTTGTTAGTTTTCAATGAAGTTTCTGATTCATACTTGAAATTTTGAATGAATTGTTACTTTAGCATAAGAAATCATAACATCTTAGAACAGCAAGCTTTCGGGACGAAGCACCGCCGCCACGAGGCGGAACCTTGGCGGAACCAATCTAGGGCTCCGGCGGAGCTGTTCTGCCGGGGAAACATCCCTCCGGGAGGGGGAAATCATCACCATCGTCATCACCACCAATCCTCTCATCGAGAGGGGGTCAATCTCCATCAACATCTTCACCAGCACCATCTCATCTCAAACCCTAGTTCATCTCTTGTATCCAATTTTTGTCTCAAAACCTCAGATTGGTACCTGCGGGTTGCTAGTAGTGTTTATTACTCCTTGTAGTTGATGCTAGTTGGTTTATTTGGTTACTCATATATTCAGATCCTTTATGCATATTAATACCCCTCTGATTATGAACATGAATATGATTTGTGAGTAGTTACGTTTGTTCCCGAGGACATGGGAGAAGTCTTGCTATAAGTAGTCATGTGAATTTGGTATTCGTTCGATATTTTAATGAGATGTATGTTGTCTCTCCTCTAGTGGTGTCATGTGAACGTTGACTACATGAAACTTCACCATTGTTTGGGCCTAGTGGAAGGCATTGGGAAGTAATAAGTAGATGATGGGTTGCTAGAGTGACAGAAGCTTAAACCCTAGTTTATGCATTGCTTCGTAAGGGGCCGATTTGGATCCATATGTTTCATGCTATGGTTAGGTTTACCTTAATATTTCTTTTGTAGTTGCGGATGCTTGCAAGAGGGGTTAATCATAAGTGGGATGCTTGTCCAAGGAAGGGCAGTACCCAAGCACCGGTCCACCCACATATCAAATTATCAAAGTAACGAACGCGATCATATGAGCCTGATGAAAACTAGCTTGACGATAATTCCTATGTGTCCTCTGGAGCATTTTCCTTTATATAAGAGTTTGTCCAGGCTTTTCCTTTGCTACAAAAAGGATTGGGCCATCTTGCTGCACCTTATTTACTTTTATTACTTGTTACCCGTTACAAATTACCTTATCAGAAAACTATCTGTTACTGATAATTTCAGTGCTTGCAGAGAATACCTTACTGAAAACTGCTTATCATTTACTTCTGCTCCTCGTTGGGTTCGACACTCTTACTTATTGAAAGGACTACGATAGATCCCCTATACTTGTGGTCATCAGTGGGCTGAGGAGGTTTGAAGAAATTTCCAAATTCTCACCCGTGGGTATATATATCACGACCCTGTTGGTGTGACCGAGTGGAACAACTCGGTGGCACCGAGATGCAGAATCGCAAGTGGTTACTGCAACTCGGTGTGACTGAAAAGTTCAAATCGGTTGCACCAAGATGGAAAACCTAGATCAACTTGGTGAACTCTGTGTGACCGAAGTGGATGACTCGGTCATACCGAAATGCACAAAGAGGTTTTGGAAGTTTAAGCCTATGACGAATCGGGGAATCCGAGTGCTCCTCACACAGAGTGGTTTGAATTTGACTTGATCAAACTTTGTGATGCAGCATGAATAGAGTTTGAGACGAGAAAAGCATAGATAGCTAGAGGAGGTTCTTAGGCATTCTTGTGCATCCACTTGGCAAAAGAGAAAACGCCAAACAATCAAAAAAAAACAAGTGGATGTCCTCGAATGACTAAAATATGCAATCAACATGCTCACACAATAAAATGGCAAATGAAATATGTGGCAAAGCATGCACAAACACTCTAGCATCTAGCAAGCAATTGGTGATGACTAGGTCATCTATATATGAGTATATTGACTGAGGAGTCAAACGAGAACATTTGATCGTAGGTCATACTCATCGTTTAAGCACAAGTAGGGTTACCACTTTTACATAAAGCGTTGTTGTGCTCACACCTTTAGAGTTGCTTTAGATAAATTGATTAGAGTAAAGCTCCCCCTAGATGTGATATCCCCCCAAAGAGGGATGAACTAACCTTGGGTTTTGTCGATGATGACTTCATGTAGGTGTTGAAAATGTGGATGCTCGATGTTGATGTAGATCATTTGGAGCAATCCATTGGAGTGAGTTGCACTTTCAATACCTATACGGGTTAGTCCCACAAGGAACAAACAAGGATATCCATAGACATAGAGTGATGTACACACAAGATGATGTCCATGAAAGCATTAGGTTACCTTGTCCCTTGTCTTACCAACAAGAGGGTTTGTGACTCCTTGAACTAGTGCAAGATGTGGAGGTTGTTTGCATTTGTCCTTGCCAAAAAGATATGAAGTATGTTGGCGGAGTCACCCTCAGGAACTCTCTAGTTCTTCTTCTTCGGGATCCACATCATCTTGATGGGAATCCTTGGAGTTGTGGTCGTACTTGATGAAGTACAACTTGATGTGGACTTGGGAACCCACTTGACCAATACCTTAGGAGCTTCTTCAAATGCATCAATCTCCTCTTGAAGCTTGTCCTTCCCTTTTTGCTTTTGGTCTTGTGGTGGAAGATCATCTTGAGCTTGTGTCCCTTGGAAAGAAGTAGGATCATACTTCTCTTATTGAGGAACAAACTTTGTCTTGGGGTATTGATCTTCTTCCAACTCAACTCCATTGGCATTGAACTTTCGTTCAAAACCAATAACTTGATTCTTCCGGTGCCTTCCTTGCTTGCGTACAATTTTCTCAAATTGCTTACTTCCGGCAAGACTCTTGTAGACACCTTTCTCTATAATTCCCTTCAATAATCTATTTTCTTTCTCAAGTGTAACTTGGCTAAGAGAATCATTACTGGAATCAAGAGAACTACTAGAAGCAACAATATTGGATTTAACATGATTGTTGTTACTACTAGAAGAAGAATCTTTCTTACTCTTATTGCTAGATTTAACTTGTGACGTGTAAGTAGACAAGAGTAAACGCTTGGCAATGTAAGAAGAACTTTTCTTGCGAAGATCATCATTGATTGCCTTTAAGAACCCATGCTCTTGCTCAAGGTTGAGCTTTTCAAAGTGTAACATCTCATGAGTCTTTAAAAGTTCTCGATGATCTTCCAAGGTAGTTTCATAAGCTAACTTAAGAGTGTTTAGTTCTTTAGTTAGACGCTCAATCTCCCTCATATCATCGTCATTTGTTTTATCTTGATTAGCATGATTAATAGCAAGTTCATCATAGTTTTCATCACTAGAGTTGTCAATAAGTGAATCATCATCACCTAGAAAATCATCTTCATCACTATTGAAATCAACATACTCGGGGTGTGATACCTTTGGACCTTTAGACATGAAGCATCTTCCAATTCCTTCATTTGGCGAGTCAAATATGTCGTAGGAGTTGGTTGACACAAGTGCTAGACTGGCAACACCTTCATCTTGAGTATATTCGGAGTCGGAGTGATAACTTCTCTCGGAGTGATTATCAGAGTCGGAGCTGGATACCCATTCACCAACATGAGTGAGGGAGTCCTGGATTAGGGGGTCTCCGGACAGCCGAACTATATCCTTTGGCTGGACTGTAGGACTATGAAGATACAAGATTGAAGACTTCATCCTGTGTCCGGGTGGGACTCTACTTGGCGTGGAAGGCAAGCTAGGCAATACGGATATGTATATCTCCTCCTTTGTAACCGACCTTGTGTAACCCTAGCCCCCTCCGGTGTCTATATAAACCGGAGGGTTTTAGTCTGTAGGACAACATACAATCATACCATAGGCTAGCTTCTAGGGTTTAGCCTCTCTGATCTCGTGGTAGATCAACTCTTGTAATACTCATATCATCAAGAACAATAAAGCAGGACGTAGGGTATTACCTCCATCAAGAGGGCCCGAACCTGGGTAAACATCGTGTCCCCTGCCTCCTGTTACCATCCGCCTTAGACGCACAGTTCGGGACCCCCTACCCGAGATCCGCCAGTTTTGACACCGACAATGAGCTTGATGTCTTCGTTTTGTGTAGCTCCTTGATGATTTGTCCTTCCTTTCCGAATCCTTGCTTCTCCGTGACGTTCTTCGTTCATAACGGTCATGTCTACTCCTTCTCTCTCTTGGTGGTGATTCTTCTCTTCTACTTTTCCTTTTGGATGAATCTTCTCTTCTTTTGTAGGGAGCCGTACACTCATTGGAGTAGTGCCCGGGTCTTCCACAATTGTAGCAATTATGTTCACGATTCGAAGATCTTTTGTCATTGTAGGACCTTGACTTGGAACTTCTTTCCTTGCGTCTACTCTTGTAGAACTTGTTGAAGTTCTTCACCATTAGGCTCAATTCTTCATTGAAGGCTTGTTTCTCACTTGATGATGTAGGAGCATCACATGAGGCTTTGTAAGCACCACTTGACTTGTTGTGAAGCTCTTCCTTATCCTTGAGTGACATCTCATGAGTAACAATTCTTCCAATGACTTCCGTTGGCTTGAGATCTTTATAATTGGGCATCATTTGAATCAATGTACACACGGTATCATATTTTCCATCCAAGACCCTTAGGATCTTCTTGATGATGAATCTATCGGTCATCTCTTCACTTCCTAAGCCGGCAATCTTATTTGTGATGAGAGCAAGCCTAGAGTACATTTCAGCGACACCTTCACCATCCTTCATTTTGAACTTGTCAAGTTGACTTTGAAGCACATCCAATTTGGATTCCTTGACGGAGTCGGTACCTTCATGCATATCAATGAAAGTATCCCAAATTTCCTTTGTATTCTCAAGACGGCTGATTTTATTGAATTATTTGGGGCACAATCCGTTGAAGAGGATATCGCAAGCTTGAGCATTGTATTGCAGCATCTTCAATTCTTCCGCGGTAGCTTCACGGTTTGGTTCTCTCCCATCAAATAATTCACCTTGCAGGCCAATACGAACAATAGCCCAAACGGCAGGGTTATGTCCAAGAATATGCATTTTCATCTTATGCTTCCAACTAGCAAAATTAGTACCATCAAAGTAAGGACCTCTACGGTGGTAATTTCCCTCGCTAGGCACCATACTCCCCTAGGTTGTGAAACCAAGGCTATGATCACCAAACACTATGGAAATCAAGACAAATGGAGACCAAAGCTCTGATACCACTTGTAGGATCGAAAGTATGTCTAGAGGGGGGTGATTAGACTACTTGACCAAACAAGAATCTAGCCTTTTCCCAATCTTAAGTATTGGCAGATTTTAACAACTTAGCACAAGTCAAGCAATCAACCTACACATGCAAGTCTAAGAGTATAGCAGCGGAACGTAAAACATTGCACATGAAGGTAAATGGAGGAGTTTGGAGGGAGCAAACACAATGTAGACACGAAGATTTTTGGCATGGTTCCGATAGGTGGTGCTATCATACATCCACGTTGATGGAGACTTCAACCCACGAAGGGTAACGGTTGCGTGAGTCCACGGAGGGCTCCACCCACGAAGGGTCCACGAAGAAGCAACCTTGTCTATCCCACCATGGCCATCACCCACGAAGGACTTGCCTCACTACGGTAGATCTTCACGAAGTAGGCGATCTCCTTGCCCGTACAAACTCCTTGGTTCAACTCCACAATCTTGTCGGAGGCTCCCAAATGACACCTAACCAATCTAGGAGACAACACTCTCCAAAAGGTAATAGTCGGTGTGTTGATGATGAACTCCTTGCTCTTTTGCTTCAAATGATAGTCTCCCCAACACTTAACTCTCTCTCATAGATTTGGATTTGGTGGAAAGATGATTTGAGTGGAAAGCAACTTGGGCAAGGATAGAGATTAAGATTCAAATGGTTGGAATGGAATATCTTGGTCTCAACACATGACTAGGTGATTCTCTCTCAGAAAATGAATGTTGGAAGCGTAGGCATGTTCTGATGGCTCTCTCCACGAGTGAAGAGTGGGTGGAGGGGTATTTATAGCCTCCACACAAAATCTAACTGTTACACACAATTCATCAAACTCGGTAGGACCGAATCAGAAAACTCGATGGGACCGATTCAGTTCAAAATGTGAACATTAGGCTTTTCGGTGGGACTGATTTGATTAGGGTTAGGGCATAACATATTCTCGGTGAGACCGATTACACAAACTTGGTCGGACCGTTGGTAATAAGCTAACCAGAGAGTTGGTCGGGCAAACTCAGTGGGACCGAACCGCTCATTTCGGTGAGACTAAAACGTTACGAAAGGGAAATAGAGAGTTTGCATTGCGAACTCGGTGGGACCGATCGCTCATCTCGGTTGAACCGAAACATTACAAAGGGAAACACAGAGTTTGCAATCGCATCTTGGTGAGACCGAGATCTCTATCGGTACGACCGATATGACTAGGGTTTCTGGCAGTGGCTATGTCAAGTGAACTCGGTGGCGCTGGATAGAACATTTCGGTGGGGCCGAGTTTGACTTTTGGTTTGGGACATATGTGGATACGAGAAAGTGGTTGAGGGTTTTTGGAGCATATCACTAAGCATTTTGAGCAAGTAAGCCATTAAGCAACATCTCATCCCCTTTTAATAGTATTGGCTTTTCCTATGGCCTCAATGTGATCTTGGATCACTAAAATGAAAAAAGTAGAGTCTTGAGCTTGAGCCAATGTGTGTCCTTAGCATTTTGAGGGGTCCACATTCTTAATCCATGCCATGCCAATCATTGAACTTTCTGAAATGATCATCTTGAAATAGTATTAGTTCAATGAGCTATATGTTGTTAATAATTACCAAAACCACCCAGGGATAGTTGCACTTTCAGATGATATTCATCATATAACAGACATAACCTAGGGTGATACAAAACTAGCTCTAGTTCATAAATATAATGTAGGCATGTATTCCGTAAATAGTCATATGTGTTTATGGAAAAGAACTTGCATGGCATCTTTTGTCCTACAATCCCGTGGAAGCGGGGTCCATAAGGAAACTAAGGGATATTAAGGCCTCCTTTTAATAGAGAACCAGAAGAAAGCATTAACACATAGTGAATACATGAACTTCTCAAACTACAGTCATCACCGAAAAGTATCCCAATTACTATCACACTGGGTTTTACGAACCATAACACGTAATAGGTGAATATGACTTGCAAGATTGGATCTAGAACATAGATATGATGGTGAAAACATAAACGGTTCATATCTGAAATCATGGCACTCGGGCCCTAGTGACAAGCATTAAGCAGAACATTGTGGATACTAGGGATCAAGCCCTAACAAAACTAACTCGATTACATGATGAATCTCATCCAACTCCTCGCCAACCAGCGGGCCTACAAAGGAATTACTCATTCCCGGTGGGGAGCATCATGGAATTGGTGATGAAGGAGGTTTGCTGATGACAAAGACCGAAGATTCCCCTCTCCAAAGCCCCAAACGGGCTCTAGATCCGGCCTCCCGATGAAGAACAGGAGGTGGTGGCGGCTTCATATCGTGAAACATGATGAAACTTCCTCTCTTATTTTTTCTCCAAAAACAGGAATTTATAGTGCTGGAATTAGGGTCTGTGGAGCCCCGAGGGCCCACAACCCACCAGGGCGCGCCTGGAGTGGGGGTGCCATGGTGTCTTATTGTCAGCTAGGGGCCCCACTCCGATGGTTCTTGGTTCCAGTATTTTTTTTATATTCTGAAATAATTCTCCAAAAAGTTTTGTCCAAATCCGAGAACTTTTATTTCTGCACAAAAACAACACCATGGTAGTTCTGCTGAAAACATCGTTAGTCCGGGTTAGTTTCATTCAAATCATGCAAATTAGAGTCCAAAACAAGAGCAGAAGTGTCAGGAAATGTAGATACGATGGAGACATATCACCGAGCGTTAGTAGTGCGGGAGTCATGAGAATATATACGTGGAATTATTTCATGAATATTCGGAATAGTTCTTAGAGAATCTGGAAGTGTTTCGGGGTCACCGGAAGGGTTTCAGGGAGTATCGGGTAATACCAGGTATTACAGATAAATTATATATAGGTGAAGAATGTTTATGGAGATGTAAAAAATGGTCTAGAGGTATTTAGAACATTTTATATTTAATTTAAATATCAACGGGCCTAAAAAGGCCAAGAGGTGGAAGGCAACTTGGGCCACAAAGGTCCAAGTAGGAAGACGCCCCCTTTCCTTGTGGGTGGGGGGGGGGATTGGACAAGGGGAGGGAATCCTACTCCCCCCCATGGCTGGCGCCCCAAGGGAGACTTCCCCCCTTGGTGGATTCCCTCTCCTCCTCCTCCAACCTATATATACTAGGGGTTTTTCCTCTATGGTTCATACAAGTTTTGGAGCCTGCTCTAGTTCTTCTAGCTCTAGTTCTGGTTGGTCCTAGTTGAATAATTAGAGCTAGGCTAATCCCCTTGTCCTCATAATTAGAAGCTAAATTTAGTTATAATCTCCTTGTCGTGGTTCTAAGTCTGATAGTAGAATGGGGGGTAGGAATGTAGAGGCAAGATCCTAGCTATGGAGGAGTTGTACACGCGAGTTTTATGAGTTGAGGCCCTTCTCGGAGGAAGTAACAACCCTACGTCTCGGAGCCCGGAGGCGGTAGACTAGATTATATGCGTGTGAGTTACAGGGGGTGTGAACCCTTGTGCCCGTGGAGGGGGGTGGCTTATATAGAGTGCGCCAGGACCCCAGCCAGCCCACGTCACAGAGGGTTTAAGATACATTGAAGAGAGAACGTTACTGGTAACGCTCACACTAAAGTGCCATAAATGACAATTAAGCCTATAAGTAAATGCCCGGCCATTGTTCATGCAGAGTGGCTTTAGCTCTTCTGCCCGTCAAGTGACTTCTGCGACAGTCGAGTGACATTGATTCTTCCGAGTGGAACGTCTCTGGTCGAGTGGATGATGGTACCCTTTGAATGATCCTGGCTTTAGGGTGACGTACTAGGGGAGGATGTCTAGGTCAGGTCTATGACCCTACCCTAGGTACATAGCTCCATCATTAGCCCCCTAATGGTTCAGGGTCCGAGTGGAGAATGAGTTGATAATCCCTCCGATTCAGCTTTTGTGCTGTGAGAATGTCTCGCCCAGAGGTCGAATGAACATTCATGATGGCTTCAACTGCTTGTTCAGTCGCCTTGATCCATTCTTGGTTTTGTCAAGTGAACTTTCGTTGTTAAGTTTCAAGTGTTGATATGGAAAAAATCTTCCGTCTAACGGGTTGTTCTGCCGTCTGCGGATTTCACGGGATTCGAATTTTGGGAAGCGCACCAGGCGGGGGAGGCTGCAGTAATCGGGACGGATTAGGCAGGCCGCTTCGATCTCCACGCCACCTTTTTTGCCACGTATCATGCGCGCGACTGTTGCGGGATTTGATAAGATCGTCCGGGCCTACAAGTGAGTCACTCGGAAGTGACCTTATATAAGGCACCGGACCGGGGCTTTTGAACAGTGCGCCCCCATTCTTCTTCCTCCTCCTCAGATTTCTCCGCTGCGCCTGCTTCTGCTCTCGGCGTTGTTGCCCTGCTCAAACTCGATTCTCTGCCATGGGGAAGGAGAAGACGGTGGCGTTGGAGCGTGCGAAGAAGGCGATGGCGAAGGCGAAAGGGAAGAAGACCAGCCGGGGCGGATCTTCGTCGAGGTCCGGCCTGCCGCCTGGCTGGATCCAGGGCGACTGGATCCGCTCAACAATTAGTCAAGATGACATGGATGACCTGGTTGAGGGGGGACTGATCCCCCACGAATTGGTGTGGCTCCCGGGGAATGAGACTGAGCCACAGCCGCAAGAGGGTGAGTGCGTTCTCCTTGCCACCGATGTCGACCGCGGGTTTTCTTTGCCTCCCCACCCTTTCTTTCGCAGTTTCTTGAACTTCTTTGGGGCTCAACTCCACCACTTTTCTCCAAACACCATCGTGTACCTTGCCGCTTTCGTGTCCATGTGCGAGAACTTCTTGGGTTGTCGACCACACTGGGGTCTCTTCAAGCACATATTCACATGTCGCTCTCAGACGGTCAAGAAGGCCAACCCAAGTGACGAGAGGACGCACGTGATATAGATGTGCGGGGGTCTTGGAATTCAAATGAGGAACAAAAGCACTTTCCCAACTATGATCCTTCCCAACTTGGTCCGGGGTTGGCAGTCGACCTGGTTCTACTGCAAGGACCAGCCGACCCCGGGCCAGTTGACTGGACTTCCCCCCTTTTCCATGGCTCGAGTGGAGAAGCCCTCCACCTTGAAAGTGATCCCAGAGGAGAAGGTGTAGGTGAAGGTGTTTGTCGAGTGGGTTGTCCAACTTGTCCGCGACGGAGTGACCGGTATGGACCTGCTGGAGGTCTTCTTCAGTCGACACATCCAACCACTCCAAGCTCGTGACCATCCGATGTGGATGTACTCGGGACTCGAGGATTCCACTCGGATCCACCCGGAGGATGTCAGTGAGGACACGGTGGAGCAGTGGCTGAGAGGTATTACCAGCAACAAGAATAATCCCCTGGGGTCCAGGAGGGTGGTTCCATTCGACCATTCGCGCCAGCCGGAATAGGTATGATTCTGCATTGTCGAGTGTCTTCTTGATTTACTATGTAGCATCTTGTTGACGGTCGACTGTCTTTCTTTTGTTCATTGTATTTCAGGCTCTTGTTGATATGTACTCAATGCCCAATGGAGTGTAGGAGCAAAACGTCGAGGGAGAGGCGAGCGGGGGCGAGAGTGGCGAGTGGCACTCGGATGCAGAGGAGGACGAGGAGAGTGACGACCTGAGTGACAAAGAAGAGGTTGGCTCGCCTCCTCGCAGAGAAAGGAGGTCCAAGCACGCTCATGACTCGGCACGCACCCCTGACCTGGTGGCCGCACCAACTAGGCAGTCTTCAAAGCGCCCTCGGACGTCTTCTCCAGTGCCGACCGAGAAGGTATCGAAATAGCTCAAGACTGCGCTGCCTCCAGCGCCGAAACCATTGAAGGCCGCATCCTCCAAACCGCCGAAGGCTTTGCCCAGAATCAAAGTGACCATTACCACCATCTCTGGGTAACCATCTGACCTGATCCTTTGGTCGACTCGAGCAACAGAACATAACCGACTAAATGTTGACATTTGCAGTGCTGCTACCTCTGGAACTTCCTCCCGCCAATACCGAGATGAGGAAATGGAAGACGCGGTTACCTCCAACCCAGGTACAATTCTCGTGATCTTGTTCTTTATTATTTGGTCGATTAAATTCTGGTGATTCACTTGGGGTCGACTGATTTATTTGCAGCCCCACTCAACGTTATCGAGCTTCCGGATGATGATGAAGATGTGGCCCCGAGACCCAGAAAGAACAAAAAGGTAGCGACTGGCAAGACATCTCAGCCGGGACTGACGGCAGAACCAACCGTCCAACAACCTGAAGATGCAGGTGGGGCCTCTATAACTTTTGCTGTCCCATTGTCGAGTGAGCGCCCCTCACCGTCAATTGTACCAGTGTTTCCTTCAGCCGTCCAACCTCATGCCTCGGAGCTCCAAGATGCCGCATCTGGGCCGTCTGCTCCCTTCTTCACCAACTATCATGTTCCGGAAAGCCAGTCGGACGCCGCTGCGGAGGCCATCCGTCAGGCTAGCATGATGATGGAGCGGATGAAGACGATGCACGACAACAGCCAGGATGCTTACGATGCCAGCGCGGCTCTTCGGGCCAATGTCCAGGTAAGTTGACTTTCGACTGACCTTGTTCTATTAGGATATGCTACCTGAAATATTTTCTTTCATACAATCTCTTATTGTTTGCGTCGAATCTATACACCCACTAGGTGTTTTGTTGTGTTTAGTATTTACACTCTTCCACTTAGTCTGGTCGAGTGGGATCTGAACCGGTGGGGCCAGGCTAAGTGCACCCACTGGGTGTAGTCCCCGAGACCGCAGTCGACTGCGGGCAGTTGGCTGGGGTCTGAGTACTTCTTTTCACGTTCCTTTCTTCCACTCGACCCGGGCAGACCGATCGAGTGGGATCTGAACCAGTGGGGGCACGTCAAGTGCACCCACTGGGTGTAGTCCCCGAGACCGCGGTCGACTGCTGGCAGTCGGCCGGGGTCTGAATAGTTCTTCTCTTTTTTTACTCGACCCAGGCGGACCGGCCGAGTGGAATCTGAATCAGTGGGGGCACGCCAAGTGCACCCGCTGGGTGTAGTCCCCGAGACCGCGGTCGACTGCGGGCAGCCGGCTGGGGTCTGAGTAAACTTTGAAGGTTTATTCACTCGGAAGTAAATAATCTTTGATCTTGTCGATTGATATGTCTTTTACCCTCTGCAAAATCTTGTACTCTCATTTCCAAGTTCGCCGAATTTGAGGAGAAGCAGAGGCAACTCAACCTTGACTTGGAGCTGGCCCAAATTTTTTTGAAGAAAGCTCAAGATGAAGTTGCTGGTACTGGACTCGCCTATCGACTGCTCACGTCGATCGTCCTTTAAAATATTTCTTCGATCTCTTGTTTGATCCGATTGCTTATTTTGTAGAGAAATGAGGTTGGCTCTAGAGAAGAAGGACTTGGACCTTGCAGCTGCGCAGGAGGCTCAAGATAAGACTGCCCTTGCTGGCTAGAAGTTGGCTTCAGTCGGAGCGCTAGAAGAAGAAGTAAGCAAGCTGAAGTCCTCTCTCACTGAATCCAACCGAGAGGCAACTCGTCTAAAGAAGGATAAGGTGGCTCTGAATGAGAAGCTGGAATCCATGGCTCGTAAGAGAAATGACGTGGAAGCCTATCTGAGAACTCTTGCCAAGAAGCTCTTTCTTATGCTGGAAGGTACTCCTTTTAATCCGTCTGCTTTACTGCTTGCAAGTTAGTCCTGTCCAGTCGACTCACTAACTCCTTGACTGCAGAATTCTGCCAAAACTTTGACGAGGAGACTGGACGGATCGAGACGGGTTTGGACCCTATTGTTTCTCTAGTCGGCAACGAGGCTGCCATGAATGTTCTTCGACTGGAATCCCGCGTCGCCAGTGTTACAAGTTACCTCGCTCGTCTGAAGGTGGCAGTTTCACGGATCGACTCATCACTCTGGCCAAGGGCGACGCTTCAAAATGACCTCGAGTTTCTGATGGCTCAACTCAACGAGGTCCCTGGTCGAGTGCAAGAATGGAAGAAGTCCTCTACCCGGTCTGGTGCTGAAGTGGCATTGTCCTTGGTAAGAGTCCACTGCAAGGAAGCCCGCGAAGATAAGCTGGCGGCGATCAAGGTCTCCAACACCAAAAGACATGATTTCCAGTCCTTTATGGAGACTTTCATCGCTGCTCTCACTCGGATTGCAGATGGAATTGACTTGGACGAATTCGTCGAACCTGCCAGCCCTCCTCCTGCCGAATGAACAAACTTTGAGATTTAAACCTACCTTAAATTTGCCTCGGAATGCCGAGTGGTTGCTGTAACCATTAAACTCCTTCGGGCTTGATGCTCGAATACTTTTGATCCGTCGTCCGGAAGTTTAGGATTTATCTGAACTTGGTTTTTTTTCTGAATATGCTTGTATTTGCCTTCGAGTGGAATTTGCTCTTTACTCTGAATAATCTTTCGACCTGCATCTCGTTGTCCTTGCGGACAGGGATGGAGCGCACATTGTATTTGTGGTGCAGCTCCAAAGGAGAAGGTTGCAGTTGACCTGCACCTCGTCGTCCTTGCGGATGGGGATGGAGCGCACATTGTATTTGTGGCGCAGCCCCGAAGGAGAAGGTTGCAGTCGACCTGTACCTCATCGTCCTTGCGGATAGGGATGGAGCGTATGTTGTACTTGTGGTGCAGCTCCTAAGGAGAAGGTTGTAGTCGACTTGCACCTCGTCGTCCTTGCGGATAGGGATGGAGCGTATGTTGTACTTG
>NC_041390.1:428333322-428333862 GCF_002162155.2 Triticum dicoccoides
GCGCAGCTCCTAAGGAGAAGGTTGTAGTCGACCTGCACCTTGCCGTCCTTGCAGATGGGGATGGAGCGCGTGTTGTATTTGTGGCGCGGCTCCAAAGGAGAAGGTTGCAGTCGACCTGCACCTCGTCGTCCTTGCGGATGGTGATGGAGCGCATGTTGTATTTGTGGCGCAGTTCCGAAGGAGAAGGTTGCATTCGACCTGCACCTCGTCGTCCTTGCGAATGGTGATGGAGTGCACGTTGTATTTGTGGCACAGCTCCAAAGGAGAAGGTTGTAGTTGACCTGCACCTCGTCGTCCTTGCGGATAAGGACGGACTTTAAACCTTAGGCGAGCACTGGACTGCAGCTAAGCCCCTGAGTGAGAGGGTCGCCCACCACTCGGTAGGATTTTTTAAACTTAGGCGAGCACTGGACTGCAGCTAAGCCCCCCGAGTGGGAGGGTTGCTCACCACTCGGCAGGATTTTTTAACCTTAGGCGAGTACTGGACTGCAGCTAAGCCTCCGAGTGGGAGGGTTGCTCACCACTCGGTAGGATTTTACA
>NC_041390.1:428334820-428360274 GCF_002162155.2 Triticum dicoccoides
ATTTTACAAACTTAGGCGAGTACTGGACTGCAGCTAAGCCCTCGAGTGGGAGGCTTGCTCACCACTCGGTAGGATTTTACAAACTTAGGCGAGTACTGGACTGCAACTAAGCCCCCGAGTGGGAGGGTTGCTCACCACTCGGTAGGATTTTTTAAACTTAGGCGAGTACTGGACTGCAGCTAAGCCCCTGAGTGGGAGGCTTGCTCACCACTCGGTAGGATTTTACAAACTTAGGCGAGTACTGGACTGCAGCTAAGCCCCCGAGTGGGAGGGCTGCTCACCACTCGGTAGGATTTTTTTAAACTTAGGCGAAATGGATTCGTAGCTAAGCCTCCGAGTGGGAGGCTTGCTCACCACTCTGTAGGATTTTCTTTTAAACTTAGGCGAAACGGATTCGCAGCTAAGTCACCCACTGGGGGATTTCAGACGCAAATAAAAGCAATGACAATCGTTTAAGAGGACTGTAAAGCTCTTGTCTTTGATAAGCAAATTACAAAGGTATTTCTTATTACATTTTATTCGAATGAGTACTTAATTGTAAAAGGGGCGGAGCAACTCAGCATTCCAAGCCCGTGGCTCTTCCTTCTTATGCTCAACATTGTAAAGGTGGTATGCTCCATTGTGGAGCACTCTGGTGACAATGAAGGGGCCTTCCCAAGCAGGAGCGAGCGTGTGTGGTTTCTGCTGATCCACTCGAAGAACCAAGTCTCCCTCTTGAAAGGCTCGACCTTTCACATTTCTGGCGTGGAATCGACGCAAGTCTTGCTGATAAATGGTCGACCGGATCAAGGCCATCTCTCTTTCCTCCTCTAGGAGGTCGACTGCGTCCTGCCGAGCTTGCTCTGCTTCATCTTCAGAGAAGAGCTCGACTTGTGGTGCATTATGAAGCAAGTCACTCGGTAGAACAGCTTCAGCTCCATAGACCAAGAAGAATGGAGTTCGGCCAGTCGACCGATTGGGAGTTGTCCTCAATCCCCAAAGAACTGATGGAAGTTCATCAACCCAGGCGCCCGCTGCATGTTTGAGGTCTCGTATCAGTTAGGGTTTCAATCCTTTGAGAATCAGGCCATTTGCTCTCTCTGCTTGTCCATTCGAATGGGGATGGACAACTGAAGCATAGTCAACTCGCGTGCCTTGGGAGGCGCAGAAGGCTCTGAACTCATCTGAATCGAAGTTTGATCCATGGTCAGTGATGATGCTGTGTGGAACTCCGTATCTGAACATCAATTCTCTGATGAAGCTGACGGCAGTACTAGCTTCCAGATTCTTGATAGGCTTGGCTTCAATCCACTTGGTAAACTTGTCGACTGCCACAAGCACGTGAGTGAAACCGCTCCTACCAGTCCTCAGCGGTCCAACCATATCTAATCCCCAAACAGCAAAGGGCCAGACGAGTGGAACGGTCTTTAGGGCCGACGCAGGTTTGTGGGACATATTGGAGTAAAACTGGCAGCCTTCATATATGTCGACTATATCTTTCGCCATTTCATTTGCTCGTGGCCAATAAAATCCAGATGGGCATGCTTTAGCCACAATGGTCCTAGAGGACGCATGGTGGCCATAGGTCCCCGAGTGGATGTCGTTGAGAATCGCTATACCTTCTTCCAGGGTTTTGCATTTCTGGCTGACTCCGGTTACACTTTCCCTGAACAGTTGTCCTCTTATCACAGTAAAGGCTTTGGATCGACGGATGATCTGTCGAGCCTCTTCTTCATCCTCTGGGAGTTCCTTCCTAAGGATATACGCAATGTACGGCACTGTCCAGTCGAGAGTAATAACCAAAACATCCATGATTAGGTCGACCACGGCTGGAATCTCGACTTCAGTCGGATCGGTGGCACTCTTTGGCTGTGGGGGCTCTTCAGTGAAGGGATCTTCTTGAACTGAAGGTGCATGAATATGCTCCAGGAACACATTACTGGGAATGGCTTCTCTCTTGGAGCCTATCTTTGCTAAATCATCGGTTGCTTGATTTTTCAGTCGGGGTATATGATGGAGCTCTAACCCCTCAAACTTCTTTTCCAACTTCCTCACCGCGTTACAGTAGCCAGTCATGGCTGGGCTTCTAACGTCCCACTCCTTCATCACTTGATTGACTACCAAATCTGAGTCGCCATAGACCATGAGGCGACGGGCGCCGAGTGAGATGGCCATACGTAACCCATACAAGAGTGCTTCATATTCTGCTTCGTTATTGGAGGAATCAAAGTGAATCTGGAGGACATATATGAGCTTGTCTCCTCGGGGGGATACCAGTACCACCCCAACACCAGAACCATTCAGCATCTTGGAACCATCAAAGAACATGGTCCAGTGCTCCGAGTGAACTTGAGTCGGCAGTTGCTGTTCGATCCACTCGGCAAGGAAATTCTCTATTGCTTGGGACTTGATAGCTTTCTTTGCCTAGAACTTGATATCTAAGGGAAGGAGTTAAATCGCCCACTTTGCCACTCGACCAGTTGCATCTCTGTTGTCCAGAATCTCTGATAATGGAGCGTCGCTGACGACTGTAATGGAGTGGTCAGAGAAGTAATGTGCAACCTTCTTCATGGTCATATAAATCCCATAAACAAGCTTCTGATAATGTGGATATCTTTGCTTTGATGGTGTCAAAACTTCAGAAACATAGTATACTGGGCGCTGAACTTTGTAAGCTTTTCCTTCTTCTTCCCGCTCGACCGTAAGTACGGTACTAACGACTTGTCTAGTGGCTGCAATGTAAAGCAGTAAAGGCTCTTTGCTGATTGGAGCAACAAGCACCAGCTGGGTGGAAAGCAGGGCTTTAAGCTCTGCAAATGCTGCATCAGCTTCTGGAGTCCACTGGAACTTATCTGACTTCTTCATCAGTCGGTAAAGAGGCAGTGCCTTTTCACCGAGGCGAGAAATGAATCGACTTAGGGTGGCCAAACAACTAGTAAGCTTCTGGACATCATGCACACGCACAGGGCATTTCATCCGAAGTATGACACCCACTTTCTCTGGGTTAGCGTCGATCCCTCAATCGGAAATGAGAAATCTGAGTAATTTTCCGCCTGGAACTCCAAACGTGCACTTTTATGGATTAAGCTTGATATCATACCTTCTGAGGTTGGCAAAAGTTTCAGCAAGGTCAGCCAGTAGGTCGGAACCTTTACGTGACTTGACCACAATGTCATCCATGTATGCTTCTACATTCCGACTGATCTGAGTGAGTAAACACTTCTGAATCATCCGCATGAATGTGGCTCCAGCGTTCTTCAAGCCGAATGGCATAGTGACATAACAGAAGCACCCAAATGGGGAGATGAAAGCTGTTTTTATCTCATCGAGTCCATATAGACGGATCTGATGATACCTGGAATAAGCGTCCAAAAAGGACAAACGCTCACACCCCACAGTCGAGTCGACTATTTTGTCGATGCGAGGGAGAGGAAAGTGATCTTTCGGGCAGGCTCGATTGATATGTTTAAAGTCAATGCACATGCGAAGTGAGTGTTCCTTCTTTGGGACCATGACAACATTAGCTAACCACTCGGAGTGATAAATCTCTCGGATAAACTCAGCTGCTAGAAGCCGAGCCACTTCTTCACCGATTTCCTTTCTCTTCTGTACGGCGGACCGTCGAAGATGTTCTTTGACTGGTTTCACTTTTGGGTCGACTCGCAAACGATGCTCAGTCAGTCCCCTGGGAACACCTGGCATGTCAGAAGGTTTCCATGCAAAGATGTCCCAGTTCTCATGGAGGAACTGGATGAGCGCTTCTTCCTATTTGGAGTCGAGTGTTGTTGAAATGTGAGTCGGAGTAGCATTGGGATCCGTTGGGTGAATATGAATCGACTTCGTTTCACCAGACGACTGGAATGCTGAATCTGTGGTAGGCTTCTTAGCTCGCAACAAATCACTCGGATCTGCATTTTTTTGATACTCCTGTAATTCCACTACTGCCATCTGTGCATCAGCGATCTTTGAGCCCTTCTGGAAGCACTCTTCTGCCTTCTTTCGATTGCAAGTGATAGTGATCACCCCTTTAGGATCAGGCATCTTCAATTTGAGGTACACGTAACATGGCCGAGCCATAAAACATGCATAAGCTGGCCTGCCCAGAATAGCATGATAAGCACTCTGGAAATCCACAACTTCAAATGTCAGCTTTTCTTTGCGGTAATTCTTGGAATCACCGCAAACTACATCAAGGGCGATCTGGCCGAGTGATGCAGCCTTCTTGCCAGGAATTAACTCCATGGAAACTCATATTGCTTTCACTGAGTCTGGACATCGGAATGCCCATTCCTTTCAACATCTCTGCATATAGTATATTCAGACCACTGCCACCGTCCATCAGAACCTTAGTCAATCGAGTGCCTTCGACTAATGGGTCGACCATCAGCGCTTGCCTCCCAGGGGTGGCTATGTGTGCTGCGTGATCGGACTTGTCGAATGTAATGGCAGTCTGAGACCACTTCAAATAACTGGGTGTCACCAGAGCGACCATGTTCACTTCTCTATTGATGACTTTCAGTCGACTCTTATTCTCAACATCAGCGAAAATCATCAGAGTGGAATTGACGTGGGGGTAACCATCATCGTCCTCACCCTCACCCTCAACTTTGTCCGTCTCCTTCTCCTTTTCCTTGGGTTGTTTCTCTCGGAATTGCTGGATTAGGAGTCGACACTGTCGAGTGGTATGCTTCGGGTAAATGAAATTACCCTCTTCATCTTTCTTAGTGTGAATGTGGCATGGTAAATCTAGCACATCATTTCCATATTGATCTTTTACTTTCTTGGGGTTCCACGGTCCTTTGGGTTTCCCTTTGAACTTTCCTTGAGTCACAGCTAAGGCTTCTCTAGGAGCAGCTGGCTCGGCTTTGCGCTTCTGCTTATGACTGGAGTTCCCTCCTCCGGTTTCGTGGGCGACTGTTTTGTGCTTGCCACTCCGGACTTGGTCTTCCTCTTCACCATTGGCGTATTTGGTGGCAATCTCCATCATCCGAGTCAGAGTCATATCTCCTGTCCGACCGAATTTCAGATTCAATTCCCGATACTTAACGCCTTCTTTGAAGGCACAAATTTCTTGGTGATCTGACACATTCTCCACTGTATGGTGTAATGTGATCCATTTCTCGATATAATCTCTCAGAGTTTCATTCGGTTTCTGAACACAACACTGTAATTCTGTCAGCCCTGCTGGCCGTTTGCAAGTACCTTCAAATGTTTTGACAAATACTCGGGCAAGATCTTCCCAAGTATAAATACTACCAGGCGCTAATTGATTCAGCCACGCTCTGGTCGAGCCCTCTAACATCAAAGGGAGATGCTTCATGGCAACTTCATCGTTGCCACCACCAATCTGTACAGCCACTCGATAATCCTCAAGCCAAGTGTCAGGCTTGGACTCACCAGTGAACTTTCTGACTCCAGTAGCCAACCTGAAGTTGGGAGGAATCACCATAGCCCTAATGGCTATACTGAAGCACTCTGGACCTGAGACATGCACTCTGCTGCTAGTTGGAAAATCTCTATCGTGGCCTTCTCTGTGAGCTTTGTTTCTGTCGACAAGACCCTGAACAAGAATAGATCTCGCATCAAAGCCCGGTTCCCTGGGGTCGACTGGAATCCTTCGCCCACCACTGTGAGGACGTCTGTCATCATGCTACCGGGGCACGTATGAGTCACTCCTTGGGGGAGGCGTGGGCACTCGAAGACGATCATCGTGATCAAGTCGGTGATCATACTGCTCGTGGTTTCAGTACTGATCTTGCCGGTCCCCACGTCCCTCACGCCTCGGGGGCGATCTCGGGCTGTGAGCTGACTGGACTGTGTCTGCAACCACGGATCTACTATGGATCCTATTCGGTGACTGAGATACTGTTTATTCTGCTCTCCCACTGCTCGGAGCAAAGCCCAGATCTGCACCAAACCTCGACCATCTTCTGACTGGGAAGGTTGAATTGACTCCGCTATTCGGGCCGCAGCTGCGAGATTCTGGATCGGAGTTCGGTATACCTGAGTCAAAGGCAGAAAAAGTTGGCGTCGACTGGACTCGGGGATACGCTGCCGAGCACGCTCGTCGAGTGTGCACTGGAGGTTCTCTAGTCGAGTGCACTCAGCCAAGTTTGCCAGGCGCGCCTCCTCCAAGGCCTGGGCCTCAGGGGTTTCTCCAACGATAGGAGTGTGAAGCGCATCCATGTTCCGGCGGCGAAGTTCTTCCCTCCGCTATGAAGAGAGGGGTTCAGGGCGGTACTCTTCGTGAACACGCGACGGATCGCCGCCCCCATCGCCTCCGTCTTCACGGGTGAATCCAGGAGGACTGCGTGGTCTATTGACCATCAAAACTTCCACCACGGGGTCGCTGCTGTCGCACTCGGATGTAGTCTCTACAGAGCCAGTCGAACAGGCCGTAGAGAGTTTCGTCGGGCTCGATTGCCGCGACTTGGGGGGTGGCCGACTGGCGAGCCACCGCATGCCTCACCCACCGCTGAAGCCTCAATCGACCGGAATGTTTGCTCCGGCGGGCTGTAGGGAGGGAGGTCAGCACAGGAGCCGACCGATACTGAGTCAACGGCTGCCGTAGGAGGACGGCACGGACGCACATGCGAAAGTGCGTCGCCCCGCGGACGGGCAGCGCCTCGACGTCGAGTGGCGCTTCTTGGAGCCAAGCGGAGTGGTCGGCGATGAATACGAGCGCGCTGAGACGGATCTCGCGGCCCTCGGCCAAACCTCCGTCTGAAACCATGTTGATGGGGATTAGAAAAATTGCAACTTCTCCAACAAGTCGCTAAGACACCTGCCCCAAGGTGGGTGCCAACTGTCGTGGTTCTAAGTCTGACAGTAGAATGGGGGTAGGAATGTAGAGGCAAAATCCTAGCTATGGAGGAATTGTACACGCGAGTTTTACGAGTCCAGGCCCTTCTCGGAGGAAGTAACAACCCTACGTCTCGGAGCCCGGAGGCGGTCGACTGGATTATATGCATGTGAGTTACAGGGGGTGCGAACCCTTGTGCCCGTGGAGGGGGGTGGCTTATATAGAGTGCGCCAGGACCCCAGCCAGCCCACGTCACAGAGGGTTTAAGGTACATTGAAGAGAGAACGTTATTGGTAACGCCCACACTAAAGTGCCATAAATGACAATTAAGCCTATAAGTAAATGCCCGACCGTTGTTCATGCGGACTGGCTTTAGCTCTTCTGCTCGTCGAGTGACTTCTGCGACGGTCAAGTGACATTGATTCTTCCGAGTGGAACGTATCTGGTCGAGTGGATGATGGTACCCTTTGAATGATCCTGACTTTAGGGTGACGTCCTAGGGGAGGATGTCTAGGTCAGGTCTATGACCATACCCTAGGTACATAGCTTCATCACTCCTCCCTCTAATTCTCTGGTGACGATTAGCTCTAGATGGTGAAGCGTGTTGGGGAACGCAGTAATTTCAAAAAAATTCCAACGCACACGCAAGATCCATCTAGGTGATGCATAGCAATGAGAGGGGAGAGTGTGTCCACGTACCCTTGTAGACCAAAAGCGGAAGGATGTAGTCGAACGTCTTCGCGATCCAACCGATCAAGTACGAACGCACGACACCTCTGCGATCTGCACACGTTCAGCTCAGTGACGTCCCTCGTACTCTTGATCCAGCTAAGGCCGAGGGAGAGTTTCGCCAGCACGACGGTGTGGTGACGGTGATGATGAAGTTACCGATGCAGGGCTTCGCCTAAGCACTACAACGATATGACCGAGGTGGAAATCTGTGGAGGGGGCACCACGCACGGCTAAGATAACTGTCGACTTGTGTGTCTATGGGGTTCCCCCTCCTCCGTATATAAAGGAGTGGAGGGCCGACACTCTCTATGGCGTGACCCAAGGGGGATTCCTACTCCTAGTAGGAGTAGGTCCCCCCTTCCCTAGTTGGAGTAGGAGAAGAAGGAAGAGGGAGAAGGAGAGAAGGAAAGGGGGGCCAGCCCCCTCCCCAAATTGGATTGAGCTTGGGGGGCCCACTTGGCCTCCTCCTCCTCTCTCCCAGCATGGCCCATTAAGGCCGATTGACTCCCGGGGGGAGGGGGGGGGTCCAGAAACCCCACGATACTCCGATAATTTCCCAAACTTATCCGAAACCATTCCGGTGTCCAAACATGGCCTTCCAATATATCAATATTTATGTCTCGACCATTTCGAGACTCCTCGTCATGTCCGTGATCACATTCGGGACTCCTAACTACCTTCGGTACATCAAAAACACATAAACTCATAATACCGATCATCATCAAAAGTTAAGCGTGCGGACCCTACGGGTTCGAGAACTATGAGACATGACCGAGACTCACTTTCGGTCAATAACCAATAGCGGAACCTGGATGCTCATATTGGTTCCTACATATTCTATGAAGATCTTTATCGGTCAAACCGCATAACAACATACGTTGTTCCCTTTGTCATCGGTATGTTACTTGCCCGAGATTCGATCGTCGTATCTCAATACCTAGTTCAATCTCGTTACCGGAAAGTCTCTTTACTCGTTCCGTAATGCATCATCCCGTAACTAACTCATTAGTCACATTGCTTGCAAGGCTTATAGTGATGTGCATTACCGAGAGGGCCCAGAGATACCTTTCCGACAATCGGAGTGAAATACTAATCTCGGTCTATGCCAACTCAACAAACACCATCAGAGACACCTATAGAGAATCTTTATAATCACCCAGTTACGTTGTGATGTTTGATAGCACACTAAGTGTTCCTCCGGTATTCGGGAGTTGCATAATCTCATAGTCATAGGAACATGTGTATAAGTCATGAAGAAAGCAATAGCAATAAACTAAACGATCATAGTGCTAAGCTAACGGATGGGTCTTGTCCATCACATCATTCTCTGATGATGTGATCCTGTTCATCAAATGACAACACATGTCTATGGTCAGGAAACTTAACCATCTTTGATTAACGAGCTAGTCAAGTATAGGCATACTAGGGACACTCTGTTTGTCTATGTATTCACACATGTACTAAGTTTTCGGTTAATAAAATTCTAGCATGAATAATAAACATTTATCATGATATAAGGAAATATAAATAACAACTTTATTATTGCCTCTAGGGCATATTTCCTTTAGTCTCCCACTTGCACTAGAGTCAATAATCTAGTTCATGAAGGAAATATGCCCTAGGGGCAATAATAAAGTTGTTATTTATATTTCCTTATATCATGATAAATGTTTATTATTCATGCTAGAATTGTACTAACCGGAAACATAGTACATGTGTGAATACATAGACAAAACATAGCATCACTAGTATGCCTCTACTTGACTAGCTCGTTAATCAAAGATGGTTAAGTTTCCTAGCCATGGACAAAGAGTTGTCATTTGATAAACGGGATCACATCATTAGAGAATGATGTGATTGACTTGACCCATCCGTTAGCTTAGCATGATGATCGTTTAGTTTGTTGCTATTGCTTTCTTCATAACTTATACATGTTCCTATGACTATGAGATCATGCAACTCTCGAATACCGGAGGAACACTTTGTGTGCTACCAAACGTCACAACATAACTGGGTGATTATAAAGGTGCTCTACAGGTGTCTCCGATGGTGTTTGTTGAGTTGGCATAGATCAAGATTAGGATTTGTCACTCCGTATATCAGAGAGGTATCTCTGGGCCCTCTCGATAATGCATATCACTATAAGCCTTGCAAGCAATGTGACTAATGGGTTAGTTATGGGATGTTGCATTACGGAACGAGTAAAGAGACTTGCCGGTAACGAGATTGAACTAGGTATTGAGATACCGACGATCGGATCTCGGGGAAGTAACATACCGATGACAAAGGGAAAAACGTATGTTGTTATGCGGTTCGACCGATAAAGATCTTCGTAGAATATGTAGGAACCAATATGGGCATCTAGGTTCCGCTATTGGTTATTGACCAGAGAGGTGTCTCGATCATGTCTACATAGTTCTCGAACCTGTAGAGTCCGCATGCTTAACGTTCGTTGACGATATAGTACTATATGAGTTATGTATGTTGGTGACCGAATGTTGTTCGGAGTCCCGGATGAGATCACAGACATGACGAGGAACTCCGGAATGGTCCGGAGATAAAGATTGATATATGGGATAATAGTGTTTGGTCTCTGAAAGGGTTCCGGAATTCCCTGGAAGGGGTTCCGGATGGTTCCGAATGTTTCCCGAAATGTTTGGGTATGAGAACTCCTTATTTGGGCCAAAGGGGAAAGCCCACAAGGTTTTTGGAAAGAGCAAAAGGAAGTTTTGCGAAGTCCAGGGGCCAGACGCCGGGATCCCTGGCGTTCGGTCCTGGAGTCCAAGAAGGACTCTTGCCTTTTGGGTAAAACCGACTTTGTGTAGGCTTTTACTCCAAGTTTCGTCCCCAAGACTCAAGATATAAATAGAGGGGTAGGGTTAGCACCCAAGACACATCAAGAAACACAAAGCCGTGTGCCGGCAACCCCGTCCCGTCTAGTTTATCCTCCGTCATAGTTTTCATAGTGCTTAGGCGAAGCCCTGCGGAGATTGTTCTTCACCAACACCGTCATCACACCGTCGTGCTGCCGGAACTCATCTACTACTTCGTCCCTCTTGCTAGATCAAGAAGGCGAGGACGTCATCGAGCTAAACGTGTGCTGAACACGGAGGTGCCGTACGTTCGGTACTTGATTCGGACGGATCGTGAAGGTGTACGACTACATCAACCGCGTTGATAAACGCTTCCGCTTTCGGTCTACGAGGGTACATACACACACTCTTCCCTCTCGTTGTTATGCATCACCATGATAGATCTTGAGTGTGCGTATGATTTTTTTTGAAATTAATGCGTTCCCCAATAGTGGCATCCGAACCAGGTCTATGCGTAGATGTTATATGCACGAGTAGAACACAAAGGAGTTGTGGGAGTGGGTATATACATACTGCATGCCGTCACTAGTTGATTCTTGATTCGGCGGTATTGTTGGATGAAGCGGCTCAGGCCGACATTACGCGTACGCTTACGCGAGACTGGTTCTACTGATGTGCTTCGCACACAGGTGGCTGGTGGGTGTCAGTTCCTCCAACTTCAGTTGAATCGGATTCAATGAATAGGGTTCTTTCTAAAGATCAAAAAGCAATCGCTATACCGCGTTGTGGTTTTTGATGCATAGGTAAGAACGGTTCTTGCTCAGCCCGTAGCAGCCACATAAAACTTGCAACAACAAAGTAGAGGATGTCTAACTTGGTTTTGCAGGGCATGTTGTGATGTGATATGGTCAAGACATGATGCTAAATTTTATTGTATGCGATGATCATGTTTTGTAACAGAGTTATCGGCAACTGGCAGGATCCATATGGTTGTTGCTTTATTGTATGAAATGCAATCGCCATGTAATTGCTTTACTTTATCACTAAGCGGTAGCGATAGTCGTAGAAGCAATAGTTGGCAAGACAACAACGTTGCTTCGATGGAGATCAAGGTGTCAAGCTGGTGACGATAGAGCGTCTACCAAAGTTGCACATAAGTCGACACACGATCTACGTGAGGACTTGCGCCAAAAAACCAGTATGACCAGATCCATCTACGGATCTAGGAAGCGTGCTTCGGCACAAAATCAAAACCGAATACTACAACCGTCCAAACGCCATGATACACCCAAATACAGGGGTGCCGCACACACCCTATGTTTCACCGATGAGGTGCTGGACCATGAATTCCCAGAAGGACTCAAAACAGTGAACATAGAAGCGTACGACGGGACCACATACCCCGGGGTCTAGATTGAGGATTTTATCCTCCATATCCATATGGCTCGCGGAGATGATCTCCATGCCATCAAGTACTTGCCCCTCAAGCTTAAAGGACCAGCTCGGCACTGGCTGAAAAGCCTCCCCGAAAACTCAATTGGAAGTTGGGAGGAGCTCGAGGACGCTTTTCGGGCTAATTTTCAAGGGACCTATGTCCGACCTCCGGATGCAAACGATTTAAGTCATATAATTCAACAGCCCGGAGAGTCAGCCCGAAAGCTTTGGAACATGTTTCTCACTAAGAAGAACCAAATCGTCGACTGTCCGGACGCCGAAGCCTTAGCAGCTTTCAAACACAGCGTGTGAGACGAATGCCTCGCCAGACACCTTGGCCAAGAAAAACCGAGAACAATGGCAGCCCTGACAAGCCTCATGACCTGCTTTTGCGCGGGCAAAGATAGCTCGTTAGCCCGCAGTAGCACCAGCGACCCAAGCACATCCGAAGTCAGGGATGGCAATGGAAAACCACGATGCAGTGAAAACAAGCGTCGAAATAAAGAAGACAACACAGATAATATGGTGGTCAACGCCGGATTCAGGGGCTCTCGGCCAGGTCAGCGGAAAAAGCCTTTCAAAGGCAGCAGAGATGGACTGTCCAGCCTAAACAGGATTCTTGACAAACTATGTCAGATTCATGGCACCCCCGATAAGCCTGCAAACCACACCCACAGAGAATGCTGGGTCTTCAAGCAGGTCGGTAAGCTAAACGCCGAACACAAGGGGGGGGGGAGACACCAAGCGAAGACGAGGACGAACCTCACCAGCAAAGCACTGTAGGGCAGAAAAAATTCCCACCAGAGGTTAAAATAGTAAACATGATCCATGTGACGAAGAGGAGAAGCAAACACGCACTCCGAGACATACGCGCCATAGAGCTCGTCACCCCTAAGTTCAACCCCTGGTTGGCCTGCCCGATCACTTCTGATAGCGGGGATCACGCGACAAGCATCCGGCGTGAAGGATTGGCTGCCTTGGTGTTAGACCTAATAATAAACGGATACCCCCTCACACGAGTCCTTATGGACGGCGGTAGTAGTCTAAATCTGATATATCAGGACACAGTCCGCAAAATGGGGATAGACCCGACAAAAATAAGCCACAATAATACTACCTTCAAGGGAATAATACCAGGCCCAGAGGTCCGTTGTACGGGCTCTCTATTACTAGAAGTTGTATTCGGTTCTCTCGACAACTTTCGAAGCGCAAAGTTAACTTTCTACATAGCTCCATTCCGAAGTGGCTATCAAGCACTACTCGAAAGAGTGGCTTTCGCTCATTTTAATGCAATACCGCATTACGCTTCTCTCAAGCTTAAGATGCCTGGTCCACGTGGCACCATCACAGTTAGTGGAAATATTGAGCGTTCTCTACGCGCGGAAGAATGTGCGGCGGCCTTAACAGTCAAGCACTAGACAGCCTCACCAACCAGAAAAAAATGACAGGTCGTCAAGACCACGGACACGGTTCGGCGAGTCCGGTGCATCACTACATATACATGAGATCGGTTTGATGGTCAAACCCTCATAGACGGTACCAGGGGCGTCCCGCGTGTAATCAGGGCTAGTTCGTCTCAACCTAACTTATCTTGAATTTTAATGGTTTATTGATAATAACCAATTTTCTGGCATGACAACTTTCACCTAAGTTCTTCTCTTTTACAGATGACAATCGTGCTACACCCATCCAGGATACGGCACAACGGAGACACAGGCGCAGACGTGCAGCAGGGACCCGCTCAAAGGTTTCTTTTCAGGTTAAGACCCTGCTAAACCTTTTTTACTGTCTCTTGTTGTTCACATCCTCCGGATACTCAATACAACTGAGAAGGATACTGACGTTCTTGGCATGTGGCCATGTCAGGATATTGCACGTACCTGGACACTCAGGGTTTATTATTAAGGGCATTGTTCAGCCCTACATATGTTATAAAGACCGAATACCTTAGGGAGTGTTCGGCGTCGCGAGTTTGGCCTTATATGCATCAGCTTCGAATCATGTCTTTGGTCAAATGTTGGGTTTGCCCGGCTCCCATGTTTTGGTACCTTATGTTCCGCTATATCGGCTAAGGTAGCACTGGGAGAACTACTGCGATTGTGCCCTGGTTCATCCAGATGAGCACCTTAGTAGAGAAAGCCGAAAACTGACTGTCATGATAAAGTGCGAGACTGGTCAACCATTCGATGACTTAGCGGAATCTTCAGGATTCCTCCGCATTAATGAAGGGTCGTTCCCTGGTCATGTATGTACGCACCCCGTATTTAGACGAGCGCGGAGGTACCAGGGGCAATCTAGTAGTCTCGCCATCAAACTCCTATGGCTAAGTGAAAGTGTTAAAGCAATATAGTCTGATTGCCTCATTCGCTGCGCTACCACCTCCTTCATGGACCAAGATGTTAGATCAAGTGTGAATATGTGTTTTTTGCGAACACCCCCGCATTATATGCGTGGGGGCTGAAGCCGACGACCGCAATCTTTTAGGTTATATACATATATACATAAACGGCCGCACATGAGGCATCATAATACTTTCAGGCAAAAGTATAAACACATCCTTCATAATCCAATAAAATATTGTTTTTACAATAGGAATACATGTCACTAGAACATAATATTCTTTGAGCACTGCGCCTCTATCGAACGAGCGCCTTCAAGGACCTCTTCAAAGTAGTGCTCGGCAGCTACTCGGCCCAAGGCCGAACCCTGTGTTGCAAAAGTGGTGGCCTCCATCTCTGTCCAGTATGTCTTGACACGGGCAAGTAACATCCGCGCACCCTCTATACCCGCCGACCTCTTCATAGCGTCGATATGCGGCACAACACCAAGGAATTGATGTACTAAACTAAAGTAACTATTTGGCCTTGGCCCTTCTGGCCACGGATGATCCACAACAGACCTCATGGCAAGTCCGGACAACCTATGGAGCTCGGCCCACTCAGCCATTCGCTCATTCAACAGCAGCGGACGCACTGGAGCATGGAACTATGACCAGAACAACTTCTCCACTTCACGATCTTTTTGATCCTTGAAGAACTCGGCCGCATCTACATCACTTGCTGCCAAATTCACGTATGCGTCTGCAGAACTCCATAGTTGATCAAGAGGAGCATACTTCGGATCTCTGAACTTAGTCCGCAACAAAAAGGGCTTCCCAGCCGCAATATCTGCAGCTTGATGCAGCTCCTCCTTCGTCGCTCTGATTTTGGAGCGGGCTTCCTTGGCTACAACCATGGCCTTCTCCAGGTCCGTCGCCTTCGCTCGACTTTCTTTTTCAAGAAGCTGGTAACGGTCAGCGGCCTCTTCCAACTCCACGGCCATCTTGGCTATTCTTTCCTTGCTCTGGCAATGCGCGGCCTGTTCGGCCCTCAGCTCTTCGACCGCCTTTAGAGCAGCCGCATCGCTATTTCTTGCTTGTTCCTTGGCTCGAGCAAGATCCGCTCGAAGGGTCTCCATGGTGGCAGCTCCATCTGCAGTCACAACATATTAAGATACCGGCATCATGCTCCTCTTACTATGTGTTGATCACCAGAGAAATCACTTACCCTGTGCCTCGTCAAGCCGCTTGTTGACAAGCACGATGTCGGCATCTGCCGCATCAAGTTGCCGCTTTAGCTCGGCAAACTCATCAGTCCGTCTAGCCACCGGACCTTTAGCCACCTGCACATAAAGGCGGTCTAGTTATTACCTGGGACTATGATCCTCTGTTTGCCGCTGTTTTCGACGGCAACCAGAGTCTCAGGGGCTACTATCTGCATAGGGAACACCAAGCGTGTGTGGTACTGTCAAAAACATACACTATTTCACGTACCTCAAAGGCTTTCAGCAGGCTCATAAAAGCTTCATGCAACCCGCTTTCGGTGGATGAAATCCTTTCAATTACCGTACCCATTAGCGTACGATGCGCTTCTGAGATGGCCGCTTGCTCCAGAAGATCCTTCAGTGCATCCGACTGCACACTGTACGGTTCCAGACTCTTTCTGTTGCTCTCTTTAGGAGCCGAATACTGAGGACTCCGCGTGGCCAAAGGATTACCCTCTGGCCTTGGCAGATCAGGAGCAACCCTCCGCGACGACACTTCAGGGTCGCCTGCCTCATGAGGCGAGGTGGCAGGGGGAGGTGTTTCGGTCTCCATCATCTCCGGAAGAAGATCCCCCGAAGACGAACTCTGTTAAGAAGGGCTACGATCCGAACTACAAGATATAAGCTTCGGTTACTGTCTTTAGAAGTAAGGTAGGATATTTTCACTATTAAGTACTTTTTGTCTACTTATAGCTTGGTCGAGGGCTGATCCCCTCGCGTGCACTGTGCGGCAAGAGTACCCTCCAAGACGGGACCCTCTGGCGAAGATTTCTTCCCCCGTTTGAAAACCTTTGTTTCTAGGTCTTCAGAGGTGTTCCTCTTCCTTCCTTGGGGAGAGGGAATGTCAGATTCTTCTCCCTGGTTATCCTCCTTCGCGGAGGCGCTAATTCCCCTGGTTTGGACGAATAGTGAGCGAGGCCCGCTTTCAGCCTCTGTATTCCCGCCTTTATCTTCCCCTGAGGGTGCCTGATAGGGTGCCGTCTCGAGCATTCTGTCTAGTACGGGATTGGCCAGGCCCTCGGGAAGGGGGGACAAACACCTGATCATCTTCGCCTTGGTTATCCAGTCCTGGTCAAAGAGCGACTTTTCAGAATGATGTTATGATAAATAAAAAGACAGCATGTTCGGCCATGGGATTACTTACTTGGGTATCGGGGCGATTACAGCTCAGACCTGCATCCTCGGTGGTGTCCGGACACCCTATTTGGGGTCCGAAGAACAATTTGTACATCTCTTCGAGCGTCATGCCAAGGAAGTGCTGAATAGTTCGCGGTCCTTCCGGGTTGAATTCCCGCATACGGAGGGGTCGACGTTTGCAAGGCTGGACTCAACGAACTAGCATGACTTGCATTACCATGACCAGGCTGACATATCTCTCAAGGAGATCTCGGATGCGACTTTGCAATATCGGCACATCATTTTCCGGCCCCCAGTTCAGCCCCTTGCTGATCCATGACGTCAGTTGTGGTGGGGGGCCCGAGCAAAAGGCAGGGCGGCTACCCACTTGGCACTTCGGGGAACTGTGACATAAAACCATTCCCGCTGGCACAAATTGGACACCTCTGGGAAGGAACCCTCTGTCCATGGAGCATCAGCGCTTTTGCTTAGTACGACACTTCTGCACTCTACGTGTGAGCCCCCGATCATCTTCGGCTTCACATTGAAAGTCTTGAGCCACAGGCCAAAGTGTGGGGTAATGCGAAGGAAGGCCTCACACACGACGATGAACGGCGAGATGTGAAGGAGGGAATCCGGGGCCAGATCATGGAAATCCAGCCCATAATAGAACATGAGCCCCCTAACAAAGGGATCCAGAGCGAGGCCTAGCCCTCGGAGGAAGTGGGAGATGAACACAACACTCTCGTTGGGTTCGGGAGTGGGGATGACCTGCCCTCAGGCGGGTAGCCTGTGCGAGATTTCTGCGGTCAGATACCTGGCCTCTCTCAGCTTCTTGATGTCCTCCTCTGTGACAGAGGAAAGCATACACCGACCTTGGAGGTTGGATCCAGACATGGTTGAAGGTCCGAAGCGCCTGACCTGAGCCTTGGGTGTTGGAACTCGAGGTGGGGGAAGGATTCGATTGAGCACGAGAGGGGAAAAAGGACATGCCTTGGCCTCTTTATAAAGAAGGTGAATATCAAGCGTCCTCCTCGTGGCCATTTGGGACTTGCCTAAAATCGAGGATTCATACCAACAGGCACGATTGGGTTACCCATGTCCGTATTGATGAGAATCCTGTAATAAGGGGGACACGATCTCTGCTTTGACAAGACGTGTCAAGAAAACCGCCTCGCAATATGTGCAGCGCTGGTTGAGAAAAAACGGTTCGAATAAAGGCCGGGCCATGGCACAATGTCATGCTGTCAAAACGTATCGGCAGATTAGATTTGTGGAAATATTATTCTCTCTACGGTGGTATGTGGAACTTGTTTTGCAGAGCCGGACACTATCCTTGTGTTCAAAATCTTCCATGAAGTATTCGGAGGAGGAACCCGCCTTGCAATGCCGAAGACAAAACTGCGCACCGGACTCATTGTCCTTGAAGTCCGGTTCAGGGGCTACTGAGGGAGTCCTGGATTAGGGGGTCTCTGGACAACCGGACTATATCCTTTGGCCGGACTGTTGGACTATGAAGATACAAGATTGAAGACTTCGTCCCGTGTCCGGATGGGACTTTCCTTGGCGTGGAAGGCAAGCTTGGCAATACGGATATGTAGATCTCCTCCCTTGTAACCGACTCTATGTAACCCTAGCCCCCTCCGGTGTCTATATAAACTGAAGGGTTTAGTCCGTAGGACAACAAACAATCATACCATAGGCTAGCTTCTAGGGTTTAGCCTCTATGATCTCGTGGTAGATCAACTCTTGTAATACTCGTATCATCAATATCAATCGAGCAGGACGTAGGGTATTACCTCCATCAAGAGGGCCCGGACCTGGGTAAACATCGTGTCCCCTGCCTCCTGTTACCATCCACCTTAGACGCACAGTTCGGGACCCCCTACCCGAGATCCGCCGGTTTTGACACCGACAGTGATCATGACGGTGCTTTGGAGATGTAGATCAAAGGCACAAGATGATGATGGCCATATCATATCACTTATATTGATTGCATGTGATGTTTATCCTTTATGCATCTTATTTCGCTTAGTTCGGCGGTAGCATTATAAGATGATCTCTCACTAAATTTCAAGGTATAAGTGTTCTCCTTGAGTATGCACCGTTGCTACAGTTCGTCGTGTCGAGACACCACGTGATGATCGGGTGTGATAAGCTCTACGTTCACATGCAATGGTTGCAAGCCAGTTTTGCACACACGGAATACTCATGTTAAACTTGACGAGCCTAGCATATGTATATATGGCCTCGAAACACTAAGACCGAAAGGTCGAGTGTGAATCATATAGTAGATATGATCAACATATTGATGTTCACCATTGAAAACTGCTCCATCTCACGTGATGATCGGACATGATTTAGTTGATATGGATCATGTGATCACTTAGATGATTAGAGAGATGTCTATCTAAGTGGGAGTTCTTAAGTAATTTGATTAATTGAACTTTAATTTATCATGAACTTAGTACCTGATAGTATTTTGCATGTCTATGTTGTTGTAGGTAGATGGCCCGTGCTGTTGTTCCATTGAATCTTAATGCGTTCCTAGAGAAAGCTAAGTTGAAAGATGATGGTAGCAACTACACGGACTGGGTCTGTAACTTGAGGATTATTCTCATTGCTGCACATTAGAATTACTCCTGGAAGCACCACTAGGTGACAAACCTGCTGCAGGAGCAACACCAGATGTTATCAACACCTGGCAGAGCAAAGTTGATGACTACTCGATAGTTCAGTGTGCCATGCTTTAGGTCTTAGAACCGGGACTTCAACGATGTTTTGAACGTCATGGAGCATATGAGATGTTCCAGGAGTTGAAGTTACTATTTCAAGCAAATGCCCGTATTGAGAGATATGAAGTCTCCAATAAGTTCTACAGCTGCAAAATGGAGGAGAATAGTTCTGTCAGTGAACATATACTCAGAATGTCTAGGTACCACAACCACTTGCTCAGCTAGGAGTTAATCTTCTAGATGATAGTGTCATTGACAGAGTTCTTCAATCACTGCCACCAAGCTACAAGAGCTTCGTGATGAGCTATAATATGCAAGGGATGGATAAGACAATTCCCGAGCTCTTCGCAATGCTAAAGGCTGCAGAGGTAGAAATTAAGAAGGAGCATCAAGTGTTGATGGTCCACAAGACCACCAGTTTCAATAAAAAGGGTAAAGGGAAGAAGGGGAACTTTAAGAAGAATAGCAAGCCAGTTGCTTCTCAAGTGAAGAAACCTAAGTCTGGACCTAAGCCTGAGACTGAGTGCTTCTACTGCAAAGGAACAACTGGTCACTGGAAACAAAACTGCCCCAAGTATTTGGCGGAGAAGAAGGATGGCAAAGTGAAAGGTATATTTGATATACATGTTATTGATGTGTACTGCTACCTCTTGAGCTTGCGTTGGTTTTCCCTTGAAGAGGAAAGGGTGATGCAGCACAGTAACGTAAGTATTTCCCTCAGTTTTGAGAACCAAGGTATCAATCCAGTAGGAGGTAACACACAAGTCCCCTAGTACCTGCACAAACAAATAAGAACCTCACAACCAACGCGATAAAGGGGTTGTCAATCCCTTCACGGTCACTTACGAAAGTGAGATCTGATAGAGATAATAAGATAAATATTTTTGGTATTTTTGTTGTATAGATTGGAAAATAAAGATTGCAAAATAGAAATAGAAAATTGATAGGAAAATAATATGATTAAAGATAGACCCGGGGGCCATAGGTTTCACTAGTGGCTTCTCACAAGATAGCAAATTCTATGGTGGGTGAACAAATTACTGTCGAGCAATTGATAGAAAAGTGCATAGTTATGAGAATATCTAGGCATGATCATGTATATAGGCATCACGTCCGCGATAAGTAGACCGAAACGATTCTGCATCTACTACTATTACTCCACACATCGACTGCTATCCAGCATGCACCTAGAGTATTAAGTTCATAAGAACAGAGTAAGGCATTAGGCAAGATGACATGATGTAGAGGGATAAACTCAAGCAATATGATATAAACCCCATATTTTTATCCTCGATGGCAACAGTACAATACATGCCTTGCTGCCCCTGCTATCAGTGGGAAAGGACACCGCAAGATTGAACCCAAAGCTAAGAACTTCTCCCGTTGCAAGAAAGATCAGTCTAGTAGGCCAAACCAAACTGATAAATCGAAGAGACTTTCAAAGATATTTAAATCATGCATAAGAGATTTCAGAGAAAAAATCAAATATTGTTCATAGATAATCTTGATCATAAACCCACAATTCATCGGATCTCGACAAACACACCGCAAAAAGAATTACATCGAATAGATCTCCAAGAGACTCGAGGAGAACTTTGTATTGAGATCCAAAGAGAGAGAAGAAGCCATCTAGGTAATAACTATGGACCCGAAGGTCTGTGGTAAACTACTCACACATCATCGGAGAGGCTATGGTGTTGATGTAGAAGCCCTCTGTGATCGATTCCCCCTCCGGCAGAGCGCCGGAAAAGGCCCCACGATGGGATCTCACGGGTACAGAAGGTTGCGGCAGTGGAAATAGGGTTTCGTGGTGCTCCTAGATGTTTTCGGGGTATATGGGTATATATAGGAGGAAGAAGTACATCGATGGAGCTGCGAGGGGCCCACAAGGGTGGGGGCGCACCTACCCCCCTAGGCGCGCCTCCCTGCCTCGTGGTCTCCTCGCTTCTTTCTTGACATAGACTACAAGTCTCCTAGATCACATTTGTTCCAAAAATAACTCCCGCGAAGGTTTCATTTCGTTTGTATTCCGTTTGATATTCCTTTTCTGTGAAACACTGAAATAGGCAAAAAAACAGCAATTTGCACTAGGCCTTTGGTTAGTAGGTTAGTCCCAAAAATAATATAAGAAAGTATATTAAAGCCCATTAAACATCCAAAACAGATAATATAATAGCATGGAACAATCAAAAATTATAGATACGTTGGAGACGTATCAAGCATCCCCAAGCTTAGTTCCTACTCGTCTCGAGTAGGTAAATGATAAAAACAGAATTTTTGATGTGGAATGCTACCTAGCATAATTCTCAATGTAATTTTCCTTATTGTGGCATGAATTTTCAGATCCAAAAGATTCAAGACAAAAGTTTAATATTGACATAAAACTAATAATACTTCAAGCATACTAACAAAGCAATCATGTCTTCTCAAAATAACATGGCCAAAGAAAGTTATCCCTACAAAATCATATAGTCTGGCTATGCTCCATCTTCACCACACAAAATATTTAAATCATGCACAACCCCGATGGCAAGCCAAGCTATTGTTTCATACTTTTGATGTTCTCAAACTTTTTCAATCTTCACGCAATACATGAGCGTGAGCCATGGATATGGCACTGTAGGTGGAATAGAATGGTGGTTGTGGAGAAGACAAAAAGGAGAAGATAGTATCACATCAACTAGGCGTATCAACGGGCTATGGATATGCCCATCAATAGATGTCAATGTGAGTGAGTAGGGCTTGCCATGCAACGGATGCACTAGAGCTATAAGTGTATGAAAGCTCAACAAAAGAAACTAAGTGGGTGTGCATCCAACTTGCTTGCTCACGAAGACCTAGGGCATTTTGAGGAAGCCCATCATTGGAATATACAAGCCAAGTTCTATAATGTAAAATTCCCACTAGTGTATGAAAGTGAAACATAGGAGACTCTCTCTATCATGAAGATCATGGTGCTACTTTGAAGCACAAGTGTGGTAAAAGGATAGTAGCATTGTCCCTTCTCTCTTTTTCTCTCATTTCTTTCTTTTCTCTTTTTTGGGCCTTTTTATGGCCTTTCTCCCTTTTTATTTTTGTCCAGAGTCTCATGCCGACTTGTGGGGGAATCATAGTATCCATCATCCTTTCCTCACATGGGACAATGCTCTAATAATGATGATCAACACACTTTTATTTACTTACAACTCGATACTTAGAACAAAATATGACTCTATGTGAATGCCTCCAGCGGTGTACCGGGATGCGCAATGACTCATGAGTGACATGTATGAAGGAATTATGAACGGTGGCTTTGCCACAAATACAATGTCAACTACATGATCATGCAAAGCAATATGACAATGATGAAGCATGTCATAATAAACGGAACAGTGGTAAGTTGCATGGAAATATATCTCAGAATGGCTATGCAAATGCCATAATAGGTAGGTATGGTGGGTGTTTTGAGGAAGTTATATGGTGGGTTTATGGTACCGGCGAAAGTTGCACGTTACTAGAGAGGCTATCAATGGTGGAAGGGTGAGAGTGCGTATAATCCATGGACTCAACATTAGTCATAAAGAACTCACATACTTATTGCAAAAATCTATTAGTTATCGAAACAAAGTACTACATGCATGCTCCTAGGGGGATAGATTAGTAGGAAAATACCATCGCTCGTCCCTGGCCGCCACTCAAAAGGAAGACAATCAATAAATAAATTATGCTCCGACTTCATCACATAACGGTTCACCATAACTGCATGCTACAGGAATCACAAACTTTAGAACAAGTATTTCTCAAATTCACAACTACTCAACTAGCACGACTCTAATATCATCATCTTCATATCTCAAAACAATCATCAAGTATCAAACTTCTCATAGTATTCAATGCAAGTTTTATTATAGTTTTTATTATACCCCTCTTGGATGCCTATTATATTAGGACTAATTTTATAGCCAAAGAAAATTACCATGCTGTTATAGAGGACTCTCAAAATGATATAAGTGAAGCATGAGAGATCAATAATTTCTATAAAATAAAACCACCACCGTGCTCTTAAAAGATATAAGTGAAGTACTAGAGCAAAATTATCTAGCTCAAAAGATATAAGTGAAGCACATAGAGTATTCTAATAAATCCTGATTCATGTGTGTCTCTCTAAAAGGTGTGTACATCAAGGATGATTGTGGTGAACTAAAAGCAAAGACTCAAATCATACAAGACGCTCCAAGCAAAACACATATCATGTGGTGAATAAAAATATAGCCTCAAGTAAAGTTACTGATGGACGAAAACGAAAGAGGGGATGCCTTCCGGGGAATCCCCAAGCTTAGGCTTTTGGTTGTCCTTGAATTTTACCTTGGGGTGCCTTGGGCATCCCCAAGCTTAGTATGTTGCCACTCCTTGTTCCAAAATCCATCAAATCTTTACCCAAAACTTGAAAACTTCACAACACAAAACTCAACAGAAAATCTCATGAGCTCCGTTAGTATAAGAAAACAAACCACCACTTCAAGGTACTGTAATGAACTCATTCTTTATTTATATTGGTGTTAAACCTACTGTATTCCAACTTCTATATGGTTCATACCCCCGATACTAGCCATAGATTCATCAAAATAAGCAAACAACACATGAAAAACAGAATCTGTCAAAAACAGAACATTCTGTAGTAATCTGTAGGTTTCGAATACTTATGTAATGCCAAAAATTCTGAAATAAATTGGTGGACGTGAGGAATTTGTCTATTAATCATCTTCAAAAAGAATCAACCTAATCGCACTCTCCAGTAAAAATTTGCATCAAATCTCGTGAGCGCTAAAGTTTCTGGCTTTTACAGCAAGATCACAAAGACTTCCCCCAAGTCTTCCCAAAGGTTCTACTTGGCATAAACACTAATTAAAAACATAGAACCACATCTAAACGGAAGCTAGATGAATTATTTATTACTAAACAGTAACAAAAACAATAAACAAAAAAAATTGGGTTTCCTCCCAACATGCGCTATCGTTTAACGCTCCAAGCTAGGCATAAAAACAAGAATAGATCTAGGTATTGTCATCTTTGGTATGCAATCCGTAAGTGGCTCTCATAATAGATTCATAAGGTAATTTAATTTTATTTATAGGAAAGTGTTCCATGCCTTTTCTTAACGGAAATTGGAATCTAATATTTCCTTCTTTCATATCAATAATTACACCAATCGTTCTAAGGAAAGGTCTACCAAGAATAATATGACATGTAGGATTGCAATCTATATCAAGAAAAATGAAATCTATGGGCACATAATTTCTATGTGTAACAATAAGAACATCATTAATCCTTCGCATAGGTTTCTTAATAGTGGAATCCGCAAGATGCAAATTTAAAGAACAATCATCAAATTCACGGAATCCTAACACATGAAACAAAGTTCTTGGAATCGTGGAAACACTAGCACCCAAATCACATAAAGCATAGCATTCATGATCATTAATTTTAATATTAATAGTAGGTTCCCACTCATCATGAAGTTTTCTAGGGATAAAAACTTGTAATTCAAGCTTTTCTTCATAAGATTGCATTAAAGCATCAATGATATGTTTGGTAAAAGCTTTATTTTGACTATAACCATGAGGAGAATTTAGCATGGATTGCAACAAGGAAATACAATCTATGTAACATCTCAAATTTTCAATTTGGAATGTTATACATAGGTCATTCATGCATATCATATTTTGTGCATTTCGACTGCCACGATCCTCGAAATTCTAAGAAACTCAAGGATCCTCGGAGAGAGTTGGGGGATTTCACCGTTTGCATATTTTAATTTTATCAAATATGGAAAACAAGGATCACTTTGGTTTTAATAAATTTTCTCTTCGAAAATATTTCATACCAAAATATATGAGAGGAGATAATATGACTTCTCCAAAATAAATGAAATATTGGATGAAAAATATTAAAATCAATTTGCATATTTTATTTCGTTTTTATTGAAATTTTATTTGAATTAGGAAAAATATGCGTTTTTCAAAATTGCATTATAGGCCCAAATAAATGTTCACCTTGTCCGGCTTATTTTTAGAAGATGGGGAAAATTTATTTCGGATTTTTGGAGTCTGTTTATTATTTCTTTTCTTTGTTTTTCTGTGCAGAATAATTAAAAAAAACAGGGGAACCGACTTCGGGCCATACCCGAGTCGGACACCTCCTGCCGGGGGCTTTATAAGCCGCCTCGGGCCGCCGCCGCCAGCCCACCAGCGCCGGCCCCGAAACCCTAAGCCGTCGCCGCCG